>NC_134494.1:50359538-50543654 GCF_040206685.1 Ascaphus truei | reverse complement strand
ATTTATACATAGCACCAACCTTACATATCAGCCTGTGTGAGCACACATGCACATTTATACATAGCACCAACCTTACATATCAGCCTGTGTGAGCACCACAATGCACAGTTTATACAGAGCACCCACCTTACATATCAGCCTGTGTGAGCACACATGCACATTTATACATAGCACCCCACCCTTACATATCAGCCTGTGTGAGCACACATGCACATTTATACATAGCACCAACCTTACATATCAGCCTGTGTGAGCACACACGCACATTTATACATAGCACCAACCTTACATATCAGCCTGTGTGAGCACACATGCACATTTATACATAGCACCCACCTTACATATCAGCCTGTGTGAGCACACATGCACATTTATACATAGCACCCACCTTACATATCAGCCTGTGTGAGCACACATGCACATTTATACATAGCACCCACCTTACATATCAGCCTGTGTGAGCACACATGCACATTTATACATAGCACCACCTTACATATCAGCCTGTGTGAGCACACATGCACATTTATACATAGCAACCCACCTTACATATCAGCCTGTGTGAGCACACATGCACATTCTATACATAGCACCCAACCTTACATATCAGCCTGTGTGAGCACACATGCACATTTATACATAGCACCCACCTTACATATCAGCCTGTGTGAGCACACATGCACATTTATACATAGCACCCACCTTACATATCAGCCTGTGTGAGCACACATGCACATTTATACATAGCACCCAACCTTACATATCAGCCTGTGTGAGCACACATGCACATTTATACATAGCACCCACCTTACATATCAGCCTGTGTGAGCACACATGCACATTTATACATAGCACCAACCTTACATATCAGCCTGTGTGAGCACACATGCACATTTATACATAGCACCAACCTTACATATCAGCCTGTGTGAGCACACATGCACATTTACACATAGCACCAACCTTACATATCAGCCTGTGTGAGCACACATGCACATTTATACATAGCACCCACCTTACATATCAGCCTGTGTGAGCACACATGCACATTTATACATAGCACCCACCTTACATATCAGCCTGTGTGAGCACACATGCACATTTATACATAGCACCCACCTTACATATCAGGCCTGTGTGAGCACACATGCACATTTATACATAGCACCAACCTTACATATCAGCCTGTGTGAGCACACATGCACATTTATACATAGCACCAACCTTACATATCAGCCTGTGTGAGCACACACGCACATTTATACATAGCACCAACCGTACATATCAGCCTGTGTGAGCACACATGCACATTTACACAGAGCACCAACCTTACATATCAGCCTGTGTGAGCACACATGCACATTTATACATAGCACCAACCTTACATATCAGCCTGTGTGAGCAGACATGCACATTTATACATAGCACCAACCGTACATATCAGCCTGTGTGAGCACACATGCACATTTATACAGAGCACCAACCTTACATATCAGCCTGTGTGAGCACACATGCACATTTATACAGAGCACCAACCTTACATATCAGCCTGTGTGAGCACACATGCACATTTATACATAGCACCAACCTTACATATCAGCCTGTGTGAGCACACATGCACATTTATACATAGCACCAACCTTACATATCAGCCTGTGTGAGCAGACATGCACATTTATACATAGCACCAACCTTACATATCAGCCTGTGTGAGCACACATGCACATTTATACATAGCACCAACCTTACATATCAGCCTGTGTGAGCAGACATGCACATTTATACATAGCACCAACCTTACATATCAGCCTGTGTGAGCACACATGCACATTTATACATAGCACCAACCTTACATATCAGCCTGTGTGAGCACACACGCACATTTATACATAGCACCAACCTTACATATCAGCCTGTGTGAGCACACACGCACATTTATACATAGCACCAACCTTACATATCAGCCTGTGTGAGCACACATGCACATTTACACATAGCACCAACCTTACATATCAGCCTGTGTGAGCACACATGCACATTTTATACATAGCACCAACCGTACATATCAGCCTGTGTGAGCACACATGCACATTTATACATAGCACCAACCTTACATATCAGCCTGTGTGAGCACACATGCACATTTATACATAGCACCCACCCTTACATATCAGCCTGTGTGAGCACACATGCACATTTATACATAGCACCAACCTTACATATCAGCCTGTGTGAGCACACATGCACATTTATACATAGCACCAACCTTACATATCAGCCTGTGTGAGCACACACGCACATTTATACATAGCACCAACCTTACATATCAGCCTGTGTGAGCACACACGCACATTTATACATAGCACCAACCTTACATATCAGCCTGTGTGAGCACACACGCACATTTATACATAGCACCAACCTTACATATCAGCCTGTGTGAGCACACACGCACATTTATACATAGCACCAACCTTACATATCAGCCTGTGTGAGCACACATGCACATTTATACATAGCACCAACCTTACATATCAGCCTGTGTGAGCAGACATGCACATTTATACATAGCACCAACCTTACATATCAGCCTGTGTGAGCACACATGCACATTTATACATAGCACCAACCTTACATATCAGCCTGTGTGAGCACACACGCACATTTATACATAGCACCAACCTTACATATCAGCCTGTGTGAGCACACACGCACATTTATACATAGCACCAACCTTACATATCAGCCTGTGTGAGCACACATGCACATTTACACATAGCACCAACCTTACATATCAGCCTGTGTGAGCACACATGCACATTTATACATAGCACCAACCTTAAATATCAGCCTGTGTGAGCACACACGCACATTTATACATAGCACCAACCTTACATATCAGCCTGTGTGAGCACACATGCACATTTATACATAGCACCAACC
This sequence comes from Ascaphus truei, assembly GCF_040206685.1. Classification (NCBI taxonomy): domain Eukaryota; kingdom Metazoa; phylum Chordata; class Amphibia; order Anura; family Ascaphidae; genus Ascaphus; species Ascaphus truei. Next base: position 50,540,711 of record NC_134494.1, on the reverse strand, counting down.
TTACATATCAGCCTGTGTGAGCACACATGCACATTTATACATAGCACCAACCTTACATATCAGCCTGTGTGAGCACACATGCACATTTATACATAGCACCAACCTTACATATCAGCCTGTGTGAGCACACATGCACATTTATACATAGCACCCACCTTACATATCAGCCTGTGTGAGCACACATGCACATTTATACATAGCACCAACCTTACATATCAGCCTGTGTGAGCACACATGCACATTTATACAGAGCACCAACCTTACATATCAGCCTGTGTGAGCACACATGCACATTTATACAGAGCACCCACCTTACATATCAGCCTGTGTGAGCACACATGCACATTTATACATAGCACCAACCTTACATATCAGCCTGTGTGAGCACACACGCACATTTATACATAGCACCAACCTTACATATCAGCCTGTGTGAGCACACATGCACATTTACACATAGCACCAACCTTACATATCAGCCTGTGTGAGCACACATGCACATTTACACATAGCACCAACCTTACATATCAGCCTGTGTGAGCACACATGCACATTTATACATAGCACCAACCTTACATATCAGCCTGTGTGAGCACACATGCACATTTATACAGAGCACCAACCTTACATATCAGCCTGTGTGAGCACACATGCACATTTATACAGAGCACCCACCTTACATATCAGCCTGTGTGAGCACACATGCACATTTACACATAGCACCCACTGTACATATCAGCCTGTGTGAGCACACATGCACATTTATACATAGCACCAACCTTACATATCAGCCTGTGTGAGCACACATGCACATTTATACATAGCACTAACCTTACATATCAGCCTGTGTGAGCACACATGCACATTTATACATAGCACCCACCTTACATATCAGCCTGTGTGAGCACACACGCACATTTATACATAGCACCCACCTTACATATCAGCCTGTGTGAGCACACACGCACATTTATACATAGCACCCACCTTACATATCAGCCTGTGTGAGCACACATGCACATTTATACATAGCACCCACCTTACATATCAGCCTGTGTGAGCACACATGCACATTTATACATAGCACCCACCTTACATATCAGCCTGTGTGAGCACACATGCACATTTATACATAGCACCAACCTTACATATCAGCCTGTGTGAGCACACATGCACATTTATACATAGCACCAACCTTACATATCAGCCTGTGTGAGCACACATGCACATTTACACATAGCACCAACCTTACATATCAGCCTGTGTGAGCACACATGCACATTTATACATAGCACCCACCTTACATATCAGCCTGTGTGAGCACACATGCACATTTATACATAGCACCCACCGTACATATCAGCCTGTGTGAGCACACATGCACATTTATACATAGCACCCACCTTACATATCAGCCTGTGTGAGCACACATGCACATTTATACATAGCACCCACCTTACATATCAGCCTGTGTGAGCACACATGCACATTTATACATAGCACCCACCTTACATATCAGCCTGTGTGAGCACACATGCACATTTATACATAGCACCCACCTTACATATCAGCCTGTGTGAGCACACATGCACATTTATACATAGCACCCACCTTACATATCAGCCTGTGTGAGCACACATGCACATTATACATAGCACCAACCTTACATATCAGCCTGTGTGAGCACACATGCACATTTATACATAGCACCAACCTTACATATCAGCCTGTGTGAGCACACATGCACATTTATACATAGCACCAACCTTACATATCAGCCTGTGTGAGCACACATGCACATTTATACATAGCACCCACCTTACATATCAGCCTGTGTGAGCACACACGCACATTTATACATAGCACCCACCTTACATATCAGCCTGTGTGAGCACACACGCACATTTATACATAGCACCAACCTTACATATCAGCCTGTGTGAGCACACACGCACATTTATACATAGCACCAACCTTACATATCAGCCTGTGTGAGCACACATGCACATTTATACATAGCACTAACCGTACATATCAGCCTTGTGTGAGCACACATGCACATTTATACATAGCACCAACCGTACATATCAGCCTGTGTGAGCACACATGCACATTTATACATAGCACCAACCGTACATATCAGCCTGTGTGAGCACACATGCACATTTATACATAGCACCAACCTTACATATCAGCCTGTGTGAGCACACATGCACATTTATACATAGCACCAACCTTACATATCAGCCTGTGTGAGCACACATGCACATTTATACATAGCACCAACCTTACATATCAGCCTGTGTGAGCACACATGCACATTTATACATAGCACCCACCGTACATATCAGCCTGTGTGAGCACACACGCACATTTATACATAGCACCCACCGTACATATCAGCCTGTGTGAGCACACACGCACATTTATACATAGCACCAACCTTACATATCAGCCTGTGTGAGCACACACGCACATTTATACATAGCACCCACCTTACATATCAGCCTGTGTGAGCACACACGCACATTTATACATAGCACCCACCTTACATATCAGCCTGTGTGAGCACACACGCACATTTATACATAGCACCCACCTTACATATCAGCCTGTGTGAGCACACACGCACATTTATACATAGCACCCACCTTACATATCAGCCTGTGTGAGCACACACGCACATTTATACATAGCACCAACCTTACATATCAGCCTGTGTGAGCACACATGCACATTTATACATAGCACCAACCTTACATATCAGCCTGTGTGAGCACACATGCACATTTATACATAGCACCAACCTTACATATCAGCCTGTGTGAGCACACATGCACATTTATACATAGCACCAACCTTACATATCAGCCTGTGTGAGCACACACGCACATTTATACATAGCACCCACCTTACATATCAGCCTGTGTGAGCACACATGCACATTTATACATAGCACCCACCTTACATATCAGCCTGTGTGAGCACACATGCACATTTATACATAGCACCCACCTTACATATCAGCCTGTGTGAGCACACATGCACATTTACACATAGCACCAACCTTACATATCAGCCTGTGTGAGCACACATGCACATTTATACATAGCACCAACCTTACATATCAGCCTGTGTGAGCACACATGCACATTTATACATAGCACCAACCTTACATATCAGCCTGTGTGAGCACACATGCACATTTATACATAGCACCAACCTTACATATCAGCCTGTGTGAGCACACATGCACATTTATACATAGCACCAACCTTACATATCAGCCTGTGTGAGCACACATGCACATTTATACATAGCACTAACCGTACATATCAGCCTTGTGTGAGCACACATGCACATTTATACATAGCACCAACCGTACATATCAGCCTGTGTGAGCACACATGCACATTTATACATAGCACCAACCGTACATATCAGCCTGTGTGAGCACACATGCACATTTATACATAGCACCAACCTTACATATCAGCCTGTGTGAGCACACATGCACATTTATACATAGCACCCACCTTACATATCAGCCTGTGTGAGCACACATGCACATTTATACATAGCACCCACCTTACATATCAGCCTGTGTGAGCACACATGCACATTTATACATAGCACCCACCTTACATATCAGCCTGTGTGAGCACACATGCACATTTATACATAGCACCAACCTTACATATCAGCCTGTGTGAGCACACATGCACATTTATACATAGCACCCACCGTACATATCAGCCTGTGTGAGCACACACGCACATTTATACATAGCACCCACCGTACAGATCAGCCTGTGTGAGCACACACGCACATTTATACATAGCACCAACCTTACATATCAGCCTGTGTGAGCACACACGCACATTTATACATAGCACCCACCTTACATATCAGCCTGTGTGAGCACACACGCACATTTATACATAGCACCCACCTTACATATCAGCCTGTGTGAGCACACACGCACATTTATACATAGCACCCACCTTACATATCAGCCTGTGTGAGCACACACGCACATTTATACATAGCACCCACCTTACATATCAGCCTGTGTGAGCACACATGCACATTTATACATAGCACCAACCTTACATATCAGCCTGTGTGAGCACACATGCACATTTATACATAGCACCCACCTTACATATCAGCCTGTGTGAGCACACACGCACATTTATACATAGCACCAACCTTACATATCAGCCTTGTGTGAGCACACACGCACATTTATACATAGCACCCACCTTACATATCAGCCTGTGTGAGCACACATGCACATTTATACATAGCACCAACCTTACATATCAGCCTGTGTGAGCACACACGCACATTTATACATAGCACCAACCTTACATATCAGCCTTGTGTGAGCACACACGCACATTTATACATAGCACCAACCTTACATATCAGCCTGTGTGAGCACACACGCACATTTATACATAGCACCAACCTTACATATCAGCCTGTGTGAGCACACATGCACATTTATACAGAGCACCAACCTTACATATCAGCCTGTGTGAGCACACATGCACATTTATACATAGCACCCACCTTACATATCAGCCTGTGTGAGCACACACGCACATTTATACATAGCACCCACCTTACATATCAGCCTGTGTGAGCACACACGCACATTTATACATAGCACCAACCTTACATATCAGCCTGTGTGAGCACACATGCACATTTACACATAGCACCAACCTTACATATCAGCCTGTGTGAGCACACATGCACATTTATACATAGCACCAACCTTACATATCAGCCTGTGTGAGCACACATGCACATTTACACATAGCACCAACCTTACATATCAGCCTGTGTGAGCACACATGCACATTTATACATAGCACCAACCTTACATATCAGCCTGTGTGAGCACACATGCACATTTATACATAGCACCAACCTTACATATCAGCCTGTGTGAGCACACATGCACATTTATACATAGCACCAACCTTACATATCAGCCTGTGTGAGCACACACGCACATTTATACATAGCACCAACCTTACATATCAGCCTGTGTGAGCACACACGCACATTTATACATAGCACCAACCTTACATATCAGCCTGTGTGAGCACACACGCACATTTATACATAGCACCAACCTTACATATCAGCCTGTGTGAGCACACATGCACATTTATACATAGCACCCACCTTACATATCAGCCTGTGTGAGCACACATGCACATTTACACATAGCACCCACCTTACATATCAGCCTGTGTGAGCACACATGCACATTTATACATAGCACCAACCTTACATATCAGCCTGTGTGAGCACACATGCACATTTATACATAGCACCCACCGTACATATCAGCCTGTGTGAGCACACACGCACATTTATACATAGCACCCACCTTACATATCAGCCTGTGTGAGCACACATGCACATTTATACATAGCACCCACCTTACATATCAGCCTGTGTGAGCACACATGCACATTTATACATAGCACCCACCTTACATATCAGCCTGTGTGAGCACACATGCACATTTATACATAGCACCAACCTTACATATCAGCCTGTGTGAGCACACACGCACATTTATACATAGCACCCACCGTACATATCAGCCTGTGTGAGCACACACGCACATTTATACATAGCACCAACCTTACATATCAGCCTGTGTGAGCACACATGCACATTTATACATAGCACCCACCTTACATATCAGCCTGTGTGAGCACGCATGCACATTTATACATAGCACCAACCTTACATATCAGCCTGTGTGAGCACACATGCACATTTATACAGAGCACCAACCTTACATATCAGCCTGTGTGAGCACACATGCACATTTATACATAGCACCAACCGTACATATCAGCCTGTGTGAGCACACATGCACATTTATACATAGCACCAACCTTACATATCAGCCTGTGTGAGCACACATGCACATTTATACATAGCACCAACCTTACATATCAGCCTGTGTGAGCACACATGCACATTTATACATAGCACCAACCTTACATATCAGCCTGTGTGAGCACACATGCACATTTATACATAGCACTAACCGTACATATCAGCCTTGTGTGAGCACACATGCACATTTATACATAGCACCAACCGTACATATCAGCCTGTGTGAGCACACATGCACATTTATACATAGCACCAACCGTACATATCAGCCTGTGTGAGCACACATGCACATTTATACATAGCACCAACCTTACATATCAGTCTGTGTGAGCACACATGCACATTTATACATAGCACCAACCTTACATATCAGCCTGTGTGAGCACACATGCACATTTATACATAGCACCAACCTTACATATCAGCCTGTGTGAGCACACATGCACATTTATACATAACAACAACCTTACATATCAGCCTGTGTGAGCACACACGCACATTTATACATAGCACCCACCTTACATATCAGCCTGTGTGAGCAAACACGCACATTTATACATAGCACCAACCTTACATATCAGCCTGTGTGAGCACACATGCACATTTATACATAGCACCCACCTTACATATCAGCCTGTGTGAGCACACACGCACATTTATACATAGCACCCACCTTACATATCAGCCTGTGTGAGCACACACGCACATTTATACATAGCACCAACCTTACATATCAGCCTGTGTGAGCACACATGCACATTTATACATAGCACCCACCTTACATATCAGCCTGTGTGAGCACACATGCACATTTATACATAGCACCAACCTTACATATCAGCCTGTGTGAGCACACATGCACATTTACACATAGCACCAACCTTACATATCAGCCTGTGTGAGCACACATGCACATTTATACAGAGCACCAACCTTACATATCAGCCTGTGTGAGCACACACGCACATTTATACATAGCACCAACCTTACATATCAGCCTGTGTGAGCACACATGCACATTTATACATAGCACCCACCGTACATATCAGCCTGTGTGAGCACACATGCACATTTATACATAGCACCCACCTTACATATCAGCCTGTGTGAGCACACACGCACATTTATACATAGCACCAACCTTACATATCAGCCTGTGTGAGCACACATGCACATTTATACATAGCACCCACCGTACATATCAGCCTGTGTGAGCACACATGCACATTTATACAGAGCACCAACCTTACATATCAGCCTGTGTGAGCACACACGCACATTTATACATAGCACCAACCTTACATATCAGCCTCTGTGAGCACACACGCACATTTATACATAGCACCAACCTTACATATCAGCCTGTGTGAGCACACATGCACATTTATACATAGCACCCACCTTACATATCAGCCTGTGTGAGCACACACGCACATTTATACATAGCACCAACCTTACATATCAGCCTGTGTGAGCACACACGCACATTTATACAGAGCACCCACCTTACATATCAGCCTGTGTGAGCACACACGCACATTTATACAGAGCACCCACCTTACATATCAGCCTGTGTGAGCACACATGCACATTTATACATAGCACCCACCTTACATATCAGCCTGTGTGAGCACACACGCACATTTATACAGAGCACCCACCTTACATATCAGCCTGTGTGAGCACACACGCACATTTATACATAGCACCCACCTTACATATCAGCCTGTGTGAGCACACATGCACATTTATACATAGCACCCACCTTACATATCAGCCTGTGTGAGCACACATGCACATTTATACATAGCACCCACCTTACATATCAGCCTGTGTGAGCACACATGCACAATTATACATAGCACCAACCTTACATATCAGCCTGTGTGAGCACACACGCACATTTATACATAGCACCAACCTTACATATCAGCCTGTGTGAGCACACACGCACATTTATACATAGCACCAACCTTACATATCAGCCTGTGTGAGCACACATGCACATTTATACATAGCACCAACCTTACATATCAGCCTGTGTGAGCACACACACACATTTATACATAGCACCAACCTTACATATCAGCCTCTGTGAGCACACACGCACATTTATACATAGCACCAACCTTACATATCAGCCTGTGTGAGCACACATGCACATTTATACATAGCACCCACCTTACATATCAGCCTGTGTGAGCACACATGCACATTTATACATAGCACCCACCTTACATATCAGCCTGTGTGAGCACACATGCACATTTATACAGAGCACCCACCTTACATATCAGCCTGTGTGAGCACACATGCACATTTATACATAGCACCAACCTTACATATCAGCCTGTGTGAGCACACACGCACATTTATACATAGCACCAACCTTACATATCAGCCTGTGTGAGCACACATGCACATTTACACATAACACCAACCTTACATATCAGCCTGTGTGAGCACACATGCACATTTATACATAGCACCCACCTTACATATCAGCCTGTGTGAGCACACATGCACATTTATACATAACACCAACCTTACATATCAGCCTGTGTGAGCACACATGCACATTTATACATAGCACCCACCTTACATATCAGCCTGTGTGAGCACACATGCACATTTATACATAGCACCAACCTTACATATCAGCCTGTGTGAGCACACACGCACATTTATACATAGCACCCACCTTACATATCAGCCTGTGTGAGCACACATGCACATTTATACATAGCACCCACCTTACATATCAGCCTGTGTGAGCACACACGCACATTTATACAGAGCACCAACCTTACATATCAGCCTGTGTGAGCACACATGCACATTTATACATAGCACCCACCAAGGGTATGAGCAAATACAAATAATGGGAAATATGCTAGGGCCGGAGTGGCCAACTCCAGACCTCAAGGTCCACCAACAGGTCAGGTGTTAAGGATATCCCTGCTTCCGCACAGGTGGCTCAATCAGTGGCTCACCTGTGCTGAAGCAGGGATAGCCTTAAAACCTGAGCTGTCAGTGGCCCTCGAGAACTGGAGTTGGCCACACCTGTGCTAAGGCTTTCAATCAATTTGCGCGGTTCAGTTTATGAACTATTAACAGGCCACCAATTTTATCTCTTTAAATAGTAACTGATAAATGAATTGATTTGATGCAGGGTTTAATTCCCAATTTCCTGTGCCGTGGTGTTAAAATATCTGCTTTGTGCTCCGAGTGAGTAACGGCATTCGGAGACATCACTCAACATTCTCTTCATTTGTACATTAGACACCGCCACACCTGTGGGCAGGTGCATCGGTAATTCTTAGAACCTGGTGTTACCAGAGATCACTGTGGAGAGACTGGAAAACCACGGCTTTAATAGTTGTTTTCTGAAAGCAATTTTTATGAATCAAAAACAAAAACCAGTGCTTCTTTTTCAGGGTCGTGGGACATGGGAAGAGCTTATTTTGACATGAGAGACGCAAATTATAAAGGAGCAGACAAATATTTCCACGCTCGCGGGAATTACGATGCAGCTCAAAGAGGGTCCGGAGGGAGATGGGCAGCAGAGGTTCTAAGGTAAAAGGTTTGGCATGCATCCATTATGGTGGAAAGACAGCAGCTCTTTTTGATAATCAACAGAAAACAATAATTTGTAGTCCACCAATAACACAGATAATACCAACAGACGTTAAACCAGAAAGCCAAATGGAGCCATTTATAGAATTTTACAGTTACAATTAACTGCAAAGTGTTTCCAGTGTTACATAGTTACATAGTAGATGAGGTTGGGAAAAAAAAAAAAAAAGACATACATCCATCAAGTTCAACCTATGCTAAATTTAGACAACAGATACTTTATCCTATATCTATACTTACTTATTGATCCAGAGGAAGGCAAACAAAAAACCCCAGTGACACATCCAATGATATCTCATAAGGGAAAATAAATTCCTTCCCGACTCCAGGGATTGCCAATCGGATTACTCCCAGGATTAACATCCTTCCCATGTTTACTTACTTGGTATATCCCTTATTTGGTATATCACCTTTCCTTTCTAAAAAGATGTCCAACCTTTTTTTGAACAAATCTATTGTATCTGCCATCACAGTCTCCATGGGTAATGAATTCCACATTGTAACTGCCCTTACTGTAAAGAACCCTTTCCTTTGTTGCTGGTGAAATCTCCTTTCCTCCAACCTTAAGGGATGGCCCCGAGTCCTTTGTACTGCCCGTGGGATGAATAGTTCTTTTGAAAGCTCCTGTATTGTCCCCGAATATATTTGTACACTATATAGTTATCATATCCCCTCTTAGACGCCTCTTTTCTAATGTAAATAAATCTACTTTAGATAGCCTCTCCTTATAAATGTGATTATCCATCCCCTTTATTAATTTGGTGGCTCTTCTCTGCACTCTCTCTAGATCCATAATGTCTTTTTTAATAAGTGGTGTGCAAAATTGTACTCCATATTCAAGGTGAGGTCTTACTAATGCTTTGGAAAGGGGCATAATTATGTTTTCTTCCCTTCCATCCATTGCCCGTTTAATTGCAAGATAAGATCTTGTTTGCCTTTGCAGCTACTGCATGACTTTGGGCACTATTGCTAAGACTGCTGTCTACAAGCACTCCTAAATCATTCTCCATCAAGCATTCCCCCAATATATCTCCATTTAATTTGTAAGTCGCCTTTTTATTCTTGCATCCCAAATGCATAACCTTACATTTATCTGTATTAAACCTCATCTGCCATTTACCTGCCCACATTTCCAGTCTCTCCAAGTCCTTCTGGAGAGAAATTACATCCTGCTCTGATTCTACTACCTTACACAATTTAGTATCATCAGCAAAGATCGAGACTTTGCTCTCTATGCCAAACTCAAGGTCATTAATAAACAAGTTAAAAAGCAGGGATCCCAGTACGGATTCTTGAGGTACTCCACTCATGACTTTAGTCCAACCTGAAAAAATTCAATTTATGACAACCCTCTGTTGTCTGTCCTTTAACCAGTTTTCAATCCAGGTGCATATATTTTTACGGAGTCCAATTTCCTTTATTTTGTACACCAACCTCTTGTGTGCAACCGTATCAAAAGCCTTTGCAAAATCTAAGTAGACCACATCAACTGCATTACCCTGGTCTAAATTCCTACTTACCTCCTCAAAGAAACCAATAAGGTTAGTTTGGCAAGATCTATCCTTTGGTTGCCAAAGAAACACAGGTAAACAGTAATTGGGCCCTTACTGCTAACCAGGTAAAGACAAAAGTGCTGTTACAATTAGACAACGGTGTCCCCTAGTCAGAATAAGGCTATATGGCTTTTGGCCGTCAGGAAGGATTTCATCTGGTGTGGTGATAGAAGACTTATCCCTGGCCCAGAATCCCATTGTACCCCATCAAAACTTCATGGCCCAGTGTGGTTTAGCCACATTCAATCTGTGCCCTCCTCATTAAAACGTATCCGCCCTACGTGGAACGGTGACTCGGGGGTCCTGATTAAGGCATCTTAAACTCAACCAGTTTTCATTTTTTCCCCAGTGATGGCAGAGAAAATTTCCAGTCTGGTGTCAGTGGCCGGGGGGCAGAAGACACCCTGGCGGACCAAGAAGCGAACCGATGGGGCAGGGATGGAGGCGACCCAAACAAATACAGACCTAAAGGGCTGCCTGAGAAATATTAATCTAATATTTAATACGCAACATAGTAAGACATCCAAAATGTGAAAAACAGAAGAGATGTAACCTTCCAATAAACACCAATATGTTCAATTCAAATATAGAGATCTGTTTTAGTTAATTTATTTCCTTGCTTTGTGGCGGTTTGGTCTCTACACAGGTTCAGTAGTCACTAGATGCAGATTTTCCCCAAATAATCTGCACCCCATTATTACCATCATCCCTACAGTCCAGAATTCATATTGCCAGTGAATGTTGGTATATTAGAAGTTAAAGGGTGCAGCCTCTCAATGGGCTATTGAGAAAGACATGGGAAATTAAAAGTCTAAAACATATTACCATATAATGACCGAAAGCGTAGTGCCATACAGGCAAAGAAAAAGCACAGGTACACCATTTCCTCAGTATTACAGCATATTCGTGGGTCTATAGGTGTATACAGAGTATTGCACATTATATAAATATATATAAGTGTAGATCATTGTTTATATTAGTGTGTATTAGTACATTAGTGTGTATATTTATCTCGCTACCATTTTCCAATCCCTCTTGATTCTGCGCACAAATAATAAAATACAAGTGTGCTGTATTTGTATTCATGAAGAGCGGAGAGCAGCGTCAACTTTCATTGTACAAAAATGTACAGTATAAAAAAAAAAAAAGAAAAGAAGGACGTGCTAGTAGCACTAATGTACCAAAAAACTATTAGTGATCTAAATACTAGTGACAGTATAGTCAATAGTGTGTAACTTATACTTATAAGCAGGGCTGCCTGATGGTACACTGACCGATGCAGATCAGAACATATATTAGACTAATACGAACCGGCGCCTCAAATGTCCAATGGAAAAAGAGTGATGGATAGGACACCGTGCAATATTGTCCAGTAGGGTTTTACAGGATACGCTTATATAACTACGGAGATTTCCTCAGGACATGGGGAAATAAGAAACAGGAAAAATCGCAGTGTATACGGCTGATATATAGAGCTAACCAAACAAAAACAACACAAAGGACTCACTGAACATGAAGCTATATAAAACTGACACATTTCAAATACTTTGAGGGATATCCGCCAACGTATGGAAGTGTGAATACAAGTTTATTTTCGCGCTACGCTCGATTTTGTCCTTTCCAAATGAGACGTGTGCCACGTCAGGCTTAAAATATTATTTTTTTTTGACAGAGAAATTGTTTTTGACCCTGTCCATAAGGGGTACCAGTGCCTATTCTTCCTGCCAGCATGGTCAAGAGGAGTCACACACAGCATACACATGTAGCATAGATCTGCCATCTAAGGCCTGTAATATAGAGCGCGCTGTTGCGCTACCGTGCGCGCGTCAATTATAATTGACTGTGGGAGGCTGACGTTGATACAGTCGAGACGCACGCGCAGCCGTGAGCGGCAGACCAGAGAAAGTACAAGAGAATTGTATTTTCGCACTATCACCGCGTGACGCTATGAACCAATCACATCATGGCATAGAGCTGTGACGTCATAGCCATGCCCCCTAGCCACGCACATCACCGCTTACCCGCTACAAACAAAAGGCCTGCACCAGGCCATGTGCACACCCATGCACCAGCGCGCACTATATTACAACCCTACGGCCGCGTCAATGGTGAGCACAACGGCGCGATCCAAATGCCGTACCTCTATGGAGACAAGCCATAGAGCACGCGAGTTAAAAAAAGTCAAATATATTTGTTTCTGTCACGTGACGGCCGGATCACGTGAGCGGTTCGCCCAATGGGGGCGAACCAGCCCCGTGACGTCATGGGCACGCCTCCCAGTCTACCTAGAGGACACAAACCGCTCCAGCTGCGCGTGACGCCACGTGCACGCTCACCATGGATGCAACCTAACCTGGATCAGCTGTGGACCAGGGTAATCAATCCTTGCTGTGAGAAGTGGTCTGACCGAGCAGGACACATTGGCATAATTAAGTCAGTCTTTGCTCCAACAGTAAATGGTTTGCCTCCCACCACGTCATTAAATATTGGGATAAATACGCAGAACCTCGGCTATTTGCAATACCTTCTACTGGACATGAACTGTCCATCAGATGTTGAAGATTAACACGGTGAGGATCTAACAGTGCAGGTTGTTTTCATATTTTTGATGAAAGAAATATAATCTTAACTTTTGCTGCCACAGACTGCAATACACGGCATTGCTGCCCTGATAGCCAAATAATTCAACTCAAAAACGTATTTCATTATTTCATGGTGGGCCTGTAAAACATTGTTTTGCAACGCCCTGGAAGCCCATCTGGTATTTAACGGGTTTATTATAAAGACAAACAACCACCACCTTTCAACTACATTTAGCCCGGGATTTGCTTCTAAGAAATTGCATTTCTTTATCAGGAAATGTAGGTTATAATCCATAAAAAGATGCCAAGCTTTTAGCCTGAAAACCTGACTTGGGGGATGGGCTTGAGGACTGGAGTTGAGCAGCCCTGCGCAAGAGCTTAGCACCCGTCAGTGAATATGGACCAGTGTTGGTTAAGGTTAGGCTGGCATATCATAGTTAGGGTTAGGCTGGCATATCATAGTTAGGGTTAGGCTGGCATATCATAGTTAGGGTTAGGCTGGCATATCAGAGTTAGGGTTAGGCTGGCATATAGCTAGGGTAAGACTGGCATATCATAGTTAGGGTTAGGCTGGCATATCATAGTTAGGGTTAGGCTGGCATATCATAGTTAGGGTTAGACTAGCATATCATAGTTAGGGTTAAGCTGGCATATCATAGTTAGGGTTAGACTGGCATATCATAGTTAGGGTTAGACTGTCATATAGTTAGGGTTAGACTGGCATATCATAGTTAGGGTTAGGCTGGCATATCATAGCTAGGGATAGGCTGGCATATCATAGTTAGGGTTAGGCTGGCATATCATAGTTAGGGTTTGGCTGGCATATCATAGTTAGGGTTAGGCTGGCATATCATAGCTAGGGATAGGCTGGCATATCATAGTTAGGGTTAGGCTGGCATATCATAGTTAGGGTTAGGCTGGCATATCATAGCTAGGGTTAGGCTGGCATATCATAGTTAGGGTTAGACTGTCATATAGTTAGGGTTAGGCTGGCATATCATAGTTAGGGTTAGGCTGGCATATCATAGTTGGGGTTAGGCTGGCATATCATAGTTAGGGTTAGGCTGGCATATAATAGTTAGGGTTAGGCTGGCATATCAGAGTTAGGGTTAGGCTGGCATATCATAGCTAGGGTTAGGCTGGCATATCATAGCTAGGGATAGGCTGGCATATCATAGCTAGAGATAGGCTGGCATATCATAGTTAGGGTTAGACTGTCATATAGTTAGGGTTAGGCTGGCATATCATAGTTAGGGTTAGGCTGGCATATCATAGCTAGGGTTAGGCTGGCATATCATAGTTAGGGTTAGGCTGGCATATCATAGCTAGGGATAGGCTGGCATATCATAGCTAGGGATAGGCTGGCATATCATAGTTAGGGTTAGGCTGGCATATCATAGTTAGGGTTAGGCTGGCATATCATAGCTAGGGATAGGCTGGCATATCATAGTTAGGGATAGGCTGGCATATCATAGTTAGGGATAGGCTGGCATATCATAGTTAGGGTTAGACTGTCATATAGTTAGGGTTAGACTGGCATATAGTTAGGGTAAGACTGGCATATCATAGTTAGGGTTAGGCTGGCATATCATAGTTGGAGTTAGACTGGCATATCATAGTTAGGGTTAGGCTGGCATATCATAGTTAGGGTTAGACTAGCATATAGTTAGGGTTAGACTAGCATATAGTTAGGGTTAAACTAGCATATAGTTAGGGTTATACTAGCATATAGTTAGGGTTAGACTAGCATATAGTTAGGGTTAGGCTGGCATATCATAGTTAGGGTTAGACTAGCATATAGGTTAGACTAGCATATAGTTAGGGTTAGGCTGGCATATAGTTGGGGTTAGACTGGCATATCATAGTTAGGGTTAGACTAGCATATAGTTAGGGTTAGGCTGGCATATCATAGTTAGGGTTAGACTAGCATATAGTTAGGGTTAGGCTGGCATATCATAGTTAGGGTTAGACTAGCATATAGTTAGGGTCAGGGTGGCATATCATAGTTAGGGTTAGACTAGCATATAGTTAGGGTTAGACTGTCATATAGTTAGGGTTAGACTGGCATATAGTTAGGGTAAGACTGGCATATCATAGTTAGGGTTAGGCTGGCATATCATAGTTAGGGTTAGACTGGCATATCATAGTTAGGGTTAGGCTGGCATATCATAGTTAGGGTTAGACTAGCATATAGTTAGGGTTAGACTAGCATATAGTTAGGGTTAGGATGGCATATCATAGTTAGGGTTAGACTAGCATATAGTTAAGGTTAGGCTGGCATATCATAGTTAGGGTTAGACTAGCATATAGTTAGGGTTAGGCTGGCATATCATAGTTAGGGTTAGACTAGCATATAGTTAGGGTTAGACTAGCATATAGTTAGGGTTAGACTAGCATATAGTTAGGGTTAGACTAGCATATAGTTAGGGTTAGGCTGGCATATAGTTGGGGTTAGACTAGCATATAGTTAGGGTTAGGCTGGCATATCATAGTTAGGGTTAGACTAGCATATAGTTAGGGTTAGGCTGGCATATCATAGTTAGGGTTAGACTAGCATATAGTTAGGGTTAGGCTGGCATATCATAGTTAGGGTTAGACTAGCATATAGTTAGGGTTAGACTAGGATATAGTTAGGGTTAGACTAGGATATAGTTAGGGTTAGGCTGGCATATCATTGTGGGGGTTAAAAGGCTGAACAAGTTTATCTGGCTGCTGGTTAAATAAGACCGAAATGCCATATCCACCCAGGAAAGACTATATATATTACCTACAGGTATATTTACATGATAAATGACACACACACATCTATATGTCCTCTTTGTATCAGAGCCAGCCTCCCCCTCCCCACTGTGTGCGTGGGGTAAAGGGGAAGCTAGTAACTAACTACTCACC
Organism: Ascaphus truei; assembly: GCF_040206685.1. Taxonomy (NCBI): domain Eukaryota; kingdom Metazoa; phylum Chordata; class Amphibia; order Anura; family Ascaphidae; genus Ascaphus; species Ascaphus truei. Next base: position 50,524,114 of record NC_134494.1, on the reverse strand, counting down.
CATGGGTGGGGGCGTGGCTGCCCACGTGCTCCGGGGTCCTGATGGAACTCCGGCTGCGTTCTAGAACTAGAATGTAGAACCCGCTCATTCAGAACGCGCGAGCGCTGTGAGCTCCTGGCAGCACAACACTGCAAGCCCCGCCCCTCCTCGGCTTCACAGGGTACGGGTGCCCGAGGAGGGTCAGAAAGCATCCGCTCACAGGAAACGCGCAGCAGGAATTGGGAGTGGTTCTGGCACTGGCTGGGTGGGACTCAGAGGATGCATGGTGGTGCTGCACCTAGGAATAAAACAACTGTATACCTTACTCAGCGGCGGGTGTTGTCAGAGCTTTGACATTATTATTTATTTTTAATCCCCTACACTATGCTAGTTGAAGAAAAAAAATAAAGTGCCATTGTAGTATTGTGGAGTCCCATGTGGTGTTTTCATGGATATTAAGCATTTTTTTTTTTTTTTTTTTACACTGGAAACTTAAAATGGCCACGCAAGCAACAGAATACAACGCGAGAATGATGGAGTAGGTTAACCCGAGTATGTTAATTATTAGGCCATGGTTGACCAACTGTAGGTTTCTTCCAAGCACAGCAAAATACAAACCTGTTCCTCTCTGCCAATTCCCGTTTACAATAAAACCATTCTCCATTTTACTGAAGAAGTTCAAAGGAGATTTTTAGAGCCACATCAATTGGTAAATCAATTCAAAAGCAATCTAAAAAATAATGGCTTGCAGAGAAGTTGCAGGGAAAAGGATGTTGTAATCCTCAGTTCTTCCTGTATAAAAAGTTAAAAGCTTAGTCTATCAAGCCAATGTATTGAAGAGCTTATGACATTTTGTGGACCAGTATATCCACAGCTATTGCACATGTAGCAGTTGGTATGCTGTGTTTAGCCATGTGGTGCACAGCATGTATAGGCTTTATAGGGTTCAGCTTCAGTGTGATGAATTGGCCATTGTGTCATCATATCTACAAACTACAGTAACACAATACAAGATGCTGTCTCCTGTAGACCAAATCAGAATACATTCTACAGGGTGACAATCCGTGACCCTGTTGCCTCATTACACAGCAAAGTGTAAAAAATTCAGACACAAAACTAAAAAAAAACACAGCATTTTCTGGGCCTATCGGAAACAGTGAAACAAACAGAAGTACGATATGTGATGAAGCAGCTTGTTATGATTGGGTGATGTAAATGAATAGGGGTCATCACACATTTCACCTTTAAATAATAAAAAAAATAGCATTCAATTTACCATTAATGGAATAAGCGCTGAGACTTACCAACTAAATCAAAATGTAGCTATTCGCTTGTACAGCATTATCACGGTTGCATGACAAATACTGTACTAACCGCTCAGCACAACTCATTTTCTGTGAATTGCGTAGATGGAAAATGAGAAGTAAATGTTTCTGGAGATCCTTGACCAGGCCTCATTCATCTTGTACTCTTTCTCCCCACACCCCCTCATATGTTTCCAAGTGGACTGCACCCGTTTTTTTAGTTTTTACACTTTGTAATTAGTTTATCCCAAGTGCAACTTTTTTCCCCTCAAAATACCAACAGCCAGTACCTTCAAGAGTTACAACGTGTGTGCGTGTGTGGTTTGAGGTTTACCATTCTCCTTAGAATGCAAGCGACGTGACCCCATATCAGTATATTACTGTGTCCTATTCCAGACAAAACTGTATGAATATTATACATAGTACTGTAGTAGATAAATATGTTTAGGCTAGTAACATTATGCAATACAATCCACAAGGCTTTTTATTTATTTTTTACAATTACATACGAACACCCAAATAGAAAAATACAGTCTGTCCTGTGATGTTTGAGTATGCAAAAAAAAAAAAAAAAGTAATCAATTTCACCAATGTCTGAATTAGGGCGATAATTACCAAGCTGTGGAAAGCCATAAAAACACCTTACAATATTTTTGTAAGCCCGCTAACATGTTTTAGTGCCACCTAATAAATATGTTCCCAAATCCTTCTAAACCACGAGTAAATTCTTTTTTTTTCTGCTTTCTGGTGCACCTGGAAGTATTTGGGATACACAATACAGACACTGCAATTAAGGCTTTACATTTTTTATTACAAACTTCGATTGTAGTATGTCAATAAAAGGGCTATTTAGAATTGAAAGAACACTTGGCCAAAAAAAAAAAAAAAAGTTTGTTCAAATGGCTGATATGTATTAAGGCAATTTAATTACCTAAACAAAAATGGCATGATTGAAAATTTTACAATCTTTAAAAATCCCTTCATTGACATGTTCTTGGAAGAGAATGAAATACAGTTAAACGTATGTTAATATCCATTACAGATAAACATAATGCATTCCGTACTTTAAACAGGAATAACAGATTTATATGACACAATTGGACAACTTTTGCACTGAATGAAAAGACTTTTATAATACTGATGTCGTCCTGTCGCCATGACGGTTAAATATTCTTGGTCAAGAACATCCTGCTCTGACATCAGAGTGTATGTATGTATACATACATAGTTGACACAATGGAAGAACAATAAATGGCTTTTCCAGCCCTTTAAAAATACACTTGGTTTTAGTAATTAAAGACAACTCTGTAAAATATAGGACATATACCAAAACAAAAATATATACAGATGTGCGAGACAGATATATGTGTCGATCGTAATACATTTGAAAGAGTTTACATGTCTGTTATGGAAGACTCAATTATTTCTCATCCTTACTGGACTTTAATACTTTGCTTGGACAATGTAGACATTCTTATTTGTTCAGAGTTTATTGCATGCTGGTAAATATCAATAACTAGAGGACTCACACGGGTCATGCCTGAATATCGTACACAAGATACCTTACAGAGAAATTCGCTGCCTGGAACACCGGTACTGGTGGAGGGCCCGTAATATATTATGAGTTCAACGGCTAAGCTTGTGAACTTGAGAAACGGTGATCAACACGTAATAGAGATTAAGATATGTGGTTAAGTATTTTAATTTTAGATCATAAATATTGTAAGAATACTATATGTGGTTGTGTGTGTGTGGTTGTGTGTGTGGGTGTGGTTGTGTGTGTGTGTGGGTGTGGTTGTGTGTGTGTGGGTGTGGTTGTGTGTGTGTGGGTGGGGTTGTGTGTGTGTGGGTGGGGTTGTGTGTGTGTGGTTGTGTGTGTGTGGTTGTGTGTGTGTGGTTGTGTGTGTGTGGTTGTGTGTGTGTGGTTACATCACAGCATTAGCGTTCGCTCGAACGTACACCCCATCCAGATCAGCTGGGAGGCAGTCATGGATAACTGCAGACAATAACAGGTTAATCCAGAACTGCATCTTGCAGAGTGTAGGCATTTACGGATTAAGCATGGACTCCAGTTAGCATCGTGTTACTGTCAAAAGCGGAGGTACTGTTGGCAGCATGGTCAGTAAGACATTGGCATGGCCATACTTTGCCAAGCAGCATTTACACAGGTCTTCAGATTAAGGCGAACAGCAGCAAGTTTAAGGTTGCTTGAACGTTCAGTTACCCCACAGCTTCTGTTGTTTCATAAGACTGGCTGCAAGTCACCCAATTCGAAATGCCAGAAGGAAACACATAGGCGAATTTCAGCAAGCCACCTGCCACCAACAGACATAAAAGGAAGCAAGTGCAACAATGGGCAAGAGAAACAGGGACTGCGCAGGACCTGTGTTTAATACGCTGAAATGATCAGGCTTGCTGGGACCACAGGAACCGTTCACATCTTTCCAACATAGACTGAATTAATGCTCTGCAAGACAACCATATTTACTTATGTTAATAAGACAGTAAGTTTGGAGATGCACAGAAAAGTGGTATATGCATTGCAATTTCTTCTTCAGGCATGGTCATACCATAAATATTCTGGTAACAATAGGTCTAATTTTCTCCAAGGAAAAGTATGACAATTACATGGTATCATGAGAATGGGGCTCATTCTTCAGAGGGGTTCAAATCTTCCCCACCCTTCTTTCAATAACCCTTAAAAGCAGCACCACCCCTCTCCCTCCCAACAAAATCAACTGGGGGGCTAGTTTTGCTACTATTAACCTGAAGGAGGGAGATGAAGGGATGAGAGAGATTATCTAAGCAGTGCTCTGTTACAAGACCTCTTCCAGTACCAGAAAACCCCTTGCAGATCATTCACTTTAATGCCCCATATGTGGTCTTCTGGTACTGGAAAAGTGTTTTATGCAATAGCACTGCTTAGTTTATCTGGCCCCAAATGTCCAGATCCAATATAAACAGAACAGAGAACAATGTGCATTAAGGCACTAGTGATCCTATTTACTGACTGAGCGGTCTTTTCTATCCTACCGACCATGCATGGAGAAATGTGGGCCAGTGACCAAGACCTCACACGTTGCGGTCTGTGGCTTCAATGACATGTGGTCATCTTTTTCCATCGGCAAAAAAATAAATAATAATTTTTACCTCTGCCTTTTCTCGGCTACTTTCAGAATCTCGCAGACGCTGGTGTATCTGACCGAGAAAGACTCTGCGAGTCCCCACTCTTGCAGATATGGCCAAGCGCGATCCGGCCCGATCACCTTCGCCAAAAGAAGCGCCACGTTCTCCACGGTAATGCAGTTCGGCCAATCAGAATCGCCGTTGCTGAGTGTACCTCCGTTCTCAGTGCCATGGTGGCGATGATCAGCGTTGCAACTTTTTGCGAGGTGAAGAATACGTTTCCATCCATCCATGGTCTCTGGTATCAAACCTAAGACAGAACATTAGGTCTCCGTCCACCCAGCAACACGGAGTGGCGTTAACATAAATGGACAAATCATTCCGCTAGGTAGTAGCTGCTCAACCATGAAAATGTTATTTAAATCTTAAAGATATCTTTAATACGAATCCCAATTTAGATCAACAAAAATGTAGTTGGAGTCAGTGAAAATAGCGCCTGAGTGCATTAATTCATCCTCACTCTGCGTAAAGGGAAATTGTGCTTTTTCATTGCTGGTTTATAATAATAATAATAATAATAATAATAATTATTATGTAAAATTCTAGTCCAGATCTGCATACCAAATCATTGCTACAGTATTTACACATTATTAATTATCATTGCTTCTGTTTTTATGATAAAGTCTGTTATGTCTTTGAACACTGTCCCTTTTCTTTAGTATATTATTACTCATTCAAAATCACATTACATTTAGTTCTCCCATCTCACCCCCCATACGCTTCAACCAAAATGATGACGAATCCAAGCTTACGTTAATCATGGCGTCTGCATACTTTTATATACAAGAGTAGTGTTACATTAATAAAAATGACTAACCATTATCACCGTTCAATAGGTTCATATCATCAAGATACACAATGTTGGATAAAGCTTCTATTCTTCTGTCCAGTTCCAAGCAGAGAGCGAGGTATCCTGGCCAGTACCTTAAGGATGACATGCTCGTTAACAGTTTGCTTCACAGTTGCAATGATGAAGTTTCATATGTAATGACCAAAACAGCAGACTCGTGCCTTAAAGAAGCCACCATACTACGAATGGATGGACCAGGTGGATCAAGTGGCTTGGTCAGCTTACCAATTAATGGTCTTAAAAAAAAAAAAAAAAAAAAGTGTTTCAATAGTTTAAAAAACGGTCATTCATAGGTTTAAAATTAAAGTAATTCTCATTTACTCCACCCCCAATGATAAAACCGCATCAGTGGCGTAACTAGGTCTTAAGGGGCTCCCGGGCGACGTCATGACATCACGGCGGCAAGGGGTCGCCAAGACGACACATGGCTGCTGTGTTACAGGCCCCACTCTCTCCCCGGCAATCTGTTGCATTGCTGTGGGGAAGAGCGCGGGGCCTCTGTAACCGCTTGGGGGTCATCACGAGTCCAGAGGGAGGGTCCCGATTCCCTTTGGGCACCCCGGGACATGCCCAGGAGGTAATGACGCCACTGAGCCACATAGCTTTCTTTGTACTTTCAATGATAGTGGACAAAGGAGCTTTTAATGATTACTAATATTGCAGATACTCATAAAAAGCAGCATTCAACGCAACATAATAATATCTCATGTTCCACAGATCCCCTATTTTATTCATATCTTAGCACAAACATAACATATGCTAGGCTAATGCCATGGTAACCTTTACAGTGCTCGTATGACGTATTTGACATGGCATTGGCACACCAGCGGCCCCAATAAGGTACCAGGTACATCATAGGCACTTACGCGGTTTCTAGTTGGGGATCAATGTTACTGCTCCCCGCCTGACCAACACACAAGTGGAGTTCCCTCCATTCATGGTCATGTGATTGCTCCAGGAGTGATCACATGACCAGAAAGGATATAGGTTCAGTGGCAGCGGACCTTTATAAAAAAGGTTATTATCCTTTGGAATATAAAACACTCAAAAAGGAACTTGCAAGACAAAAGACATTTTTAAAATGTACTCCTTACCCAAACGTTTTGCAGATTGCAGCCATCTTGTCTTTGGTTGCAAAGTCTGCTGGGAGTTTAATTAAAAGGTTTATTAGCTGCCCATATCCCCATGTAAAGAAGTGTGACCGGGGCCTGGGAAGAAAAAATAAATACATGTAACAAACATTATGATTGTGGAACAAGCCACGTGGAAACATTGGAGTTTGAACTCAGGGACTTTCCGACTAGATATGGGGCGGACAACTCCAGTCCTCAAGGGTCACCAACTGGCCTGGTATTAGGGTATGCCTGCTTCAGCAGAGGGTCACCAACTGGCCTGGTATTAGGGTATGCCTGCTTCAGCAGAGGGTCACCAACTGGCCTGGTATTAGGGTATGCCTGCTTCAGCAGAGGGTCACCAACTGGCCTGGTATTAGGGTATGCCTGCTTCAGCAGAGGGTCACCAACTGGCCTGGTATTAGGGTATGCCTGCTTCAGCAGAGGGTCACCAACTGGCCTGGTATTAGGGTATGCCTGCTTCAGCAGAGGGTCACCAACTGGCCTGGTATTAGGGTATGCCTGCTTCAGCAGAGGGTCACCAACTGGCCTGGTATTAGGGTATGCCTGCTTCAGCAGAGGGTCACCAACTGGCCTGGTATTAGGGTATGCCTGCTTCAGCACAGGTGGCTCAATCGGTGGGCTAACCTGAAGCAGGGATATCCTGAAAACCTGACCTTGAGGACTCGAGTTGCCCAGCCCCGGACTAGATCATTACGTCTCCAGTACATTAGAACTATATACAGGCAGTCCTCGGTTATCCAACGGGACCCGTTCTGGAAGTAGCGTTGGATAGTGAAACCGTTGTAAAGTGAGTCCCATGTTAATCAGTGGCGGTGAGCGCTGGATAACGCATTCAGGCGACGAAAAACGGCCCGTAGGGTTGCCTTGTAAAGCGTTGGATATGCATTCGTTGTAAAGTGAAAGTTGGATAGCGAGGACTACCTGTAAATGAAATATGTAAAGTGCTGTGTGCACAGTCAGAGCGCCATAAGAGTAACGGAGCGTCCCGACTGATGGCCTCACCGTGGATTTCCTGCATCATCCAGTGTGTTTTGCGTTTGAGGGGCGTCGTGAGAAACAGCCAACAGGAGCCAATCCAGCTTTAAAGATTCCGGCTGAACTAGAGACTGCAGCAAAGAGGAGCTGAGAGGAAACCAGGAAATAAAGCAACAAATCATGGCCAGGTCAACACACCCTTCACATTTAGCAGTGACATTAGCTATACAAGATCTCTGCCACCACTAGAATGTTATTACACAAATAATGCTTTATACCTTATTAAAGACCAATGTCTAATGTAGCAAAATTCGATCTTATATAACAAACTCATACTATTCATATTTATACTACCGTATTTCCTTGATTGTAAGGCACCATTGATTCAATAACAATTTTCAGGGGGAAACCAGCAACCTCCTGCTCAGCACTACGCGCGGTGGAACGCTATTCCGCAACGTAGGAGGTCATGTGATCCCTGCGTTGACTCGCATTAGCGGACGTATTGGTACATGTTCCTGAGTGTGCCAGCTCCCGGGACAGCGGCTCCACCTTCTTCTGCAACCTTCCCCTACATCTATTTGATCTTTATCCCCGAGCCGCAGGATACTGGTCTCTATTGAAGTCTACAGAGCGATTTCTACTGGGATTCTCGCTTCTCTGCAAGAGCACCAACCACCATTTTTTGTTTTAAAGGTTGTGGAGTGCGCCCGCCAACTTTGGATCCTACAAAATACTACTACACACAATGGGAATAACCCTACAGGTTAAAAATACACAGAAGGAGTCGCTGTCTCGAAGAGCTGAGAGTCCAAGTTGTTTGTAGGAAGAACTTAGTGACAGTAGGAGGGCTTCTCAGATGCTTATATGTGGTTATTTTGAAGCACGTGAAATTTCCTCCCCAATTAAAAGGGCGTCTGTGTCTGTCTTACCGTTGGTCCTCAGGTTTTGATTTGATAAGGCTGTCGAGATAAGCCAAGAAGTGTCCTGGATTTCCTCTGCAGAGCCGCATGACGTCCAAAGGTAAAATGGAAGGATAGAACTTAATGAAAGATCTCACTGCCGTTTCTCCAAACTTTTCATAAATCCTTAGTAGGGGAGAAGGAAGTAAAAGTGAATCCAGCGTTAGTTGGCCTTGTAACCAGCAATAACAAGATCTTTGATTGTAATTTACGAAGGCTCCTAATAAATGTGATGTGGAGTGGATTCCAAGTGTTCGAAAAAAGATGAGCCCTATCCAAATAAATGGGACTAAAACCTTCTCCAGCACAGGGAAATGGCTTCACAGAAAATGGAATAATAATAATAAAATAAAGTTGTTTAACGGCCATGCATTCAGTTGCACGCGCTTTTTCCATTCTGTTCTCGGAAGCTTTCATTCCAATGCTGCGGGATGTGCCTGCCTATCTCGTGCTCTGAAACCTCTCACTTCCCATCCCCCAACTCTGAAATTCCTTCAAGTCCTGGGGGCGAAAATAATAAAGGCAGAGAGCCCCACTTCAACAAGGACGTGCTGAACATTATACCCGGCTCTCTGATATTCCAACCAGCAAAACGGTCATTGGGCCTGCAATGGATTTCCATGATCGTCCAAAGGTCAATGCTATCCGGAGGCAGCACTAAACAAAGTCGTGGGAGCCAGCTCTGAGACGGCCACTGGACTCTTAGCCGGTCTCCTAACATGTCCCTTACCTTTCATGATTTAGTACCAAGGAGAGTTGTCCAAAAGTGCTCACAATTGGTCAAGGTCACAGAGCAAAAAAGGTAACTCAGATGTGCTCCTGACCAACACAAAAATGACCGCCCACATCCTTCCACTCAAGGTTTGGCAATGAGATATACAATGACGTATGGAAATACCTGGAGGCGTGAGCGACTAAGAGAGGGCTGTCCCAGGGCTCCTCATCACTTAATATTTTAATCACTGTCACCAAGTCCCCATGTTCTATGGCCAAGGTCACTGGGCTAGGACCAATCAGTTCTAGAAGAGAAGAAGGATGAGAGTATAAAAAGAAATGTACAGTTTTCAGCTCTTTTTATTCTATCACCAAAATAACTTTAAGGACATTTTTTTCACATGTGACGAAGCGGTCTTCTCAAAACGAGTGCGAATTGCACAACGAGAAGATTAATTCACAGCATATTGTATAGCTGCCTGAAGGAAATTATACACACAGATACAGTACAACGGTCTGTCCCCCTTTTCAATATGATGACAATCCCTTAGAACACTAAGGGCCTTACTGTATGTGCCAAGCAGTTCTCCGCGATTCAAATCAATGGGCTGCAGGGTGTCTTCCATCTCCAGAAGGTGCATTGTGGCAGAAGACTACTTGGTAAATATGGACCTTTTGATGTGTGGTCTTCCATTTACTTGAATAGAAGCCAACGATTAGCACTGTTACCGGCTTTATATTATACTGAATAGGGCAGTTACATTTTAGTACAGGAATCTGGGAACTGCTATATTATTAAAAAAAAAAAATCCATATTTTTTTAAATATCTACAAAGTAGATGAGGTTGGGTGGGGGGGGGAAAGAAACCACACGTCCATCAATTTCAACCTAGGGTAAAAATGTAAACTGATACATTATCATATATTTCTGTTTACAGTATTTTGATCTGGAGGAAGGCAAACAAAAAACCCCAGTGATATATCATCCAATAATGTCTCAGAAGGGGAAAAATAAATTCCTTCCTGACTCCAAATAATCAGATTACTCCCTGGATCAACGTCCTTCCCACGTTTACTTATTTGGTATATACACCTTTCCTTTCTAAAAAGATGTCCAACCTGTTTTTGACACAGACAGCCCAGATTGCTTTAACTACAATTAATATATACATATTTTTAATATATTCTTTTTTATATTTAAGAAGTTACCCCATCTCTCTTTTTTCATCATGATCACGAAGCTTATTGTGACATTCTCCCACAATTGCCTACCCATGTAAAATTTGTAGTGACAACTGCGCTCCAATGTTTTTTTTGTGTATAATACTAACAGCTCAGCTGCATTTGGCAGGAACTGCATTAGGCAGTGAGGCATTTAAAGTGAGGTTTTTAAGTGATACAGTTAGACTACAGTTTGACTAGAGGTGACTGGGGACTGCTTCTTTCTGCAAACTCTTTAACTCAAGACAACAAATGGTAAGCTATTCAGATCACACTATGATCCCATGCTTGTTAGCCTGCATAGTTTAACCCCCCACCCCTTTACAACTTCTTTCACTGCAGCCTCTCCCAAAACTGACTGCACAAAACACTGAAACCCTGAATTGACCCTAGCATTGCAATGCAGCAAAACACATGACAAGGTACAGGTTCACCCCTGCTGTTTAGTCTGCACACACTCACTCTGCTCATAACAGCTCCATGCAACACTGCCTACCTCTGGCATCATGAACCTGCTATGTCTTCTAACTTTTTTCTTTCTCCTGGCCTCATGGAGATGTTACTCCCTCTATCCACTACAAACTCCTCCATCCTGGCCCGCACCCAACATCACCATACACCCTGGACTACTCAAAAGCCTTGCACTATCTACTGAATGTTGGTGGAGAACTCTAAAAACCAGCACACCAACCACTGCTCACTCTAATGGAAAACACCACAAATCTACAACTTGTAAACAACTACCCAAATTTCTTCTCATACTATTACTCTCTCTAGCAGGTGATATTGAAACTAACCCAGGTCCTCCCATTTCAGCTCTGTCCCATGCCCCTGAGAATTCCACCTTTAAATTCCAAAAAGGGCTATCTGTCGCCCATATAAACATCCGGAGCCTGCTGCCCAAACTAGACGAACTAAGGGCATGGTGCCTTATGCATAAACCCAAAGCCATCGTTCTTACAGAAACATGGCTATCCTCTAAAACCCCTGATGCAAATATCGCCATTCAGGGATACTCCATTTTTAGGAGAGATAGGTCAAAGAGAGGAGGAGGGGTGTTATTTTATATTGCAGACACCTTACAATTTACACTGCTACATTGCCCACCAAGTCCACCCTCTTTTGAAACTCTAGTTGGCAAAATCTGCCTCCCCTTTTCTAAGCCCATCTTGCTTGCTGGCATCTACCGCCCCCCTAAAGCCCTTCTACAATCCCTGACTGATATCACCCAATTTCTTGCCTCCATTTCCTCTCTGAATGAGAAGAGTGAGCTGCTAGTTCTTGGGGATTTCAACTTCAATTGGCTTGACCCTAAAAACCACAAAATCCAGATACAACTCAAGTCACTTAACCTATCGCAACTCATTTCCCAACCCACACGAATAAACCTGAAGTCGCATAACCATTCCTTGCTAGACTGGATTCTCTCCTCAAACCCCAGCAGAATCCAATCCTCTGGCATCCTTCCTGACATTTTCAGTGACCATGCAATAGTGTACTGTGTAAGGAAAATTAAACCGCCCCATTCAAGCCCCAAAGTTCTCCTCACTAGAACATTTAAAAACTTTAACCCACAACAGTTTCTGGATGACCTTACCAACTGCCCATGGCACAGAATCGATTTAATTCCCGACCCTGATTCTGCGCTTGACTATTTCCAATCCGAGTTCTTAAAACTCTGCGATACCCATGCTCCACTACGCAAAATAAGGGTACGGGGGGCCCACCTTCCATGGGTTACACCTGACCTTATAGCACTCTACCAGTTCAGGGATGCCTTGTGGAAAAGCTACAAAGTAACTGGCACTACCAAGGATCTCAATCACTACAGATGCCTGCGGAACGTGTGCACAAGGCAAACAAGGCATGCAAAAGCACAATATTACTCTGACAATCTCCTCCAGAATACATCAAACCCAGCTAATTTCTGGAAGGTTATCAACAATATATTCCAGCCTCCTAACCATCAACAACCAAGTAATATCACTAAGGGGGATATTACTCTGACAAACCCCACTGACATTGCAAATGCATTCAATGATTACTTTGTGGGGTGTGCCACTAACTTATTAGCGAAACGCAGCACAAACCCCAAACCTGAATCTCATCCTGGGAGTACCCCTATAGTCCCACCCCCTCCCAACACTGCCCACAATTTTCAATTTAGCCCAGTATCTGAAGAGGAGATTACACAAGCGCTCCTCAAACTAAAACTAAGCAGCCAATGTGGACCCGACTTACTACAATCTAGGTTCCTACGACTTGGTGCCCCAGCCATTGCCAAACCAATTGCGTCCATAGTCAACTCTATCCTGTCTGCAGGCCATATCCCTAAGACCTGGAAAACTGCCAGAGTTGTCCCAATCTTCAAAAGTGGGGACAAAAACACTGTCTCAAACTACAGGCCAATCTCACTTCTCCCAATTCTATCCAAAGTTATGGAAAAATGTGTCCACTCCCAATTAAGCGAGTTCTACACCAAGACAAATTTCCAAGACAAATTTCCCTAGCCAATTCCAGTCTGGGTTTCGTCCCAAACACTCCACCGTAACTACCCTGCTAAAAGTTTGCAATGAAATCCAGTGTGGAATGGAACGGGGACAACTCACTGGTGCAGTATTCCTAGATTTTGCAAAGGCTTTTGACACAGTTGATCATGCTATCCTGCTTAACAAACTCCAGAGCTCTGGAATAGGGAAACATGCTTTAAACTGGTTTCAGTCCTACCTATCAGGAAGATCCCAACATGTGTCCATCTCAGGCTCTAACTACAACCCCCTGGATATCACCTGTGGTGTCCCGCAAGGCTCTGTTCTGGGGCCCCTACTCTTCTCAGTGTTCATTAATGATCTTCCCACAGCTTGTAAGGAAGCCTCAATACACATGTATGCAGATGACACAATCCTGTATGCACACAGCCATAGCCTCTCTGACCTTCAACACATACTTCAGTCTGACTTTTTGAGACTCGAAAACTGGATTTCCCAAAACAAACTGTTTTTAAACACTGACAAGACTGTAACAATGGTATTTGGGACCAAGACTAAATTTGTAAAGCTTCCAGTGACTGAGCTCCTGATTAGAACCAACGCTAAAACCACCCTAACACCTGTCACTAGTTTTAAATACCTGGGCTTATGGTTTGACTCCCACTTAACATTCGGGATGCACATTGATACCCTGACAACCAAGACCTATGCCAAACTAGGGGTACTTTACAGGAACAAATCCTCCCTAAGTCTCCTGGTCAGAAAGCGTATTGCACAGCAGATGCTAATGCCAATTATTGACTATGGAGACATAGTATATGGCTCGGCTCCTCAAACCCACCTTAGCAAACTTGACACCCTCTACAATTCAATTTGTCGTTTTGTTCTCCAATGCAACTACAACACACATCACTGCGAAATGCTCAAAGAACTAGATTGGTCATCACTAGAGTCTAGGCGCAAAGTTCACCTTTCCTGTCTCACCCTCAAATACTTTCTGGGCAAGCTACCCAGCTACCTGAACAAGCTCCTCACCCCTACCACATGCAGTACCTATCACCTGAGATCAGACTCCAAAAGACTATTCATGGTCCCAAGACTCAACAAAGTATCCGGACGTTCCTCCTTCTCCTTCCGTGCACCCCAAAACTGGAACAACCTACCAGAGACTCTCATATCCACCACCAGCTTAAGTTCTTTCAAATCTAAGGCTGTCTCACACTTTAATCTGGTCTGTAACTGTTTCATACGCTCATAATATATATTTTCTTTAACTGTGCATGCAATGTCTTGTATATAAATGTATACCTTGTTCATTTATGTAACTGTATTTGTAACCATGTATTATTTGTTTTACTCTGTGCCCAGGACATACTTGAAAACGAGAGGTAACTCTCAATGTATTACTTCCTGGTAAAATATTTTATAAATAAATAAATGTTCGATCACAGTGATAATGGAAAAGGACTCAGGCTAATAAGACATAACATTCTCTGTGGGGCCAAATGATCCTTGAGGTAGGGGCAAACAATAACACCCCATGACACCTCCAATAAGGATGGTCCCCTTCAAAGTGTTGAAAAGTACTTACATATTGCAATGGTCCAAAATCCTTGAAGACGTGCAGCCAAGTAAATGTAGATGGCTGTAGAAGAAAGAGGACTGGCGCACAATCCAATGAAGTGGGTCCCAGGATGAACAAAATAGATTTATTAATATATTAACATCCAACAAACGGAGGAGAGCAACCTCCTACGCGTTTCGAACAATAGTTCTTTGTCAGTAAACTCCTTGACAAAGAACTATTGTTCGAAACGCGTAGGAGGTTGCTCTCCTCCGTTTGTTGGATGTTAATATATTAATAAATTATCTATTTTGTTCATCCTGGGACCCACTTCATTGGATTGTGCGCCAGTCCTCTTTCTTCTACACAATTGCCTACCGCGGGGGTGCACAAACAGGGGGGGCAGCGGTTGCAGAGGTCCCATGCTCTTCCCCAAAGCATTTAAATGCCGGGGAGTGTGCGAGGCCTCTGTAACTCACTTACCTTCTCTCCGACGGCATCGGGCGACGTGATATCAAATGCAAATGCAAATGTGACGTCACATGACCGTGCGGTGTCATTTGACGCCGGATCCCAGGTAGGGGTGGGGGGGCGCGCAGGGCCAAAACTTTGCGCACCCCTGGTCTACAGTATTCGAGGGCTATTTCCGTTTTATTCCAGCGGTGACGGCTATTGTGATTTGCACCTTTATCCAGGCACACCAGCAAATATTATTTGACATCAACACTTCTACAGAGCATGGAATTACTGGAGTATTTCTCAATAGCACGTGATCAGGAAAAATATATAAATATTTGTTTTTGACAAAGTGAAAATGATGGTTCGTTTAATTATTGAGGTTTCTAAACAAAATGAGGGGGGGGGGGAAAAACTGGTTATCTTCAAATATATTACCTTTTAACCCTTCAATGTAGGCATCCCAAACACTAGCACAGTCACTGTATCTGCAGACAATGCAGCGTTTCAATCTCTTAAGGTCGAGAAGAAAAAAGTAGCTTTGCATGAAGTGACAAGCGAGCAGATCCACCCCGGACTGCGGATCCCAGTGATCA
This sequence comes from Ascaphus truei, assembly GCF_040206685.1. NCBI lineage: Eukaryota > Metazoa > Chordata > Amphibia > Anura > Ascaphidae > Ascaphus > Ascaphus truei. Next base: position 50,508,682 of record NC_134494.1, on the reverse strand, counting down.
CTCTCATTAGCAAATACTTGGAATTCCAGGCACAACATGGTTAATTGTGCCAGGTCCTTCCGCAGCTGTTCTTCCAGGAGACACGGTGGTCTCACGTGAAAACAGGCCGGGTGTCCTTCCTCAGTCCTAGCGACCTGCATGCCATCCCCATTCTCCCTTTGCTCTGGTTCTATTGGAGCCGCTGCCCCTTCCGTAGGCGATGGACAGGTGTGTTGCTGCTGACCTTCACACGTGCTCCGGTCGCTGGGGTCTTCCTGAATGCCAAATCCCTTTTCCAAATGTGGGAGCCACTCCTGCAAAATGTGTCTCACGGTTTCCGGGTTGAATAAAACTCGGGCATCTTGCAGTTTGAATCTGAAAAAAAGCAAGATGCTGATTTGCACTGGACTTTATTTTTTTATTAATATGTTCACTTTACCCCTTTGCAGGCGCCTGGCACAGGGAATAAAAAGTATAATATTTCTGTTATAGAGTGATCATGATAGGGCTTACACAGATATGTACAACAGGGTCCCTCTAACAAAAAACCTGCCAATCTGCAATACCAATAATACAGAGCAGTACATTGTAATTTACAGGCTTAGAAGCTTATAATATTTTGATAAAGGCACGGCAAGCGAAAATTATTTTCCAAAAAAATGAAAAAATACAATTGGGGAAAAAAAAAAAAAAAAGAGCCGACACTGGGATTTGAACAAAGTTCACCTGCAAAAAGCTCCGTAAAAAGAGAGAATATTGGGTTTATAAAGCACCCCTTTAACAGTGCACTGCAGGCCTGTCCATATTTCTTTGGTGGTGAAAGCAGATGGCTATGATTGGAATAGAGTAATGGGTTAATATGAACTCCTGGCGGAGGAGAAAGGAGAGTTGGCCAGAGTAGCCGTGTGCAGTAACCCTGGTTGCATAGCTAACTCGCGTGCTCACTTGTGTGCTGTTCGTGACAGGTGGTATATGGAGGTGGATTGAGGGGGATAATGTTCATTTGAGGGACCTTTGCGAAGGTGAAAACTGGGCCAGCTAGAGAGCTGTGGATTAACCCTTGTCCCATATGCAGGCCACATGCTCACAGGTGTGCCGTGCGTGACAGGGACCTTTACCAGTAACCTGGGGGGTCCCTGAAACTGAAAATAACACGGTTCAGCTCTGGGGACCCCCTGGTCCGCATTACTAGATAACACAGTCATAGTTTTGTTGTGCAAGTCAAACACAAAGCAGACGGTTACTTTCTGGTTTACTTACATGGCTTCTGCTGTGGCGACTTTCAGCTCTCCTAGCTTGAGAACTTCTGCAGATTGTTGGTGAATATCCACCCTGTAAACAAACAAGGATTGTCAAACAAACAAAGCAACTGTCCAATAGGCACCTGCAACGTCACCACCATGACACTGCGGCTTCCTATTGGTCTGCGAGATTTGGAGACCATTTTGTTTTCCCTAAAAGGTAAGGAAAACACTAGCAATTATAATATATATATATATATATATATATATATATATATATGTTTCCAAGGAACCAGGGGGTCATTGCAGCCAGACCAAAAAAAAAATTACAGGCCGGATTCATTTCTTTATTGGTTTGTGAGGAAGTTCTTTCAGTTCTCTAATGCAGTATTTCCCAACTTCAGTCCTCAGGGAACCCCAACAGGTCAGGTCTTAAGGATATCCCTGCTCCAACACGGGTGGCTCAGTCACAATGACTAAGCCGCTGATTGACCCACCTGTGCTGGGGCAGGGATATCCTTAAGACCTGACCTGTTGGGGTTCCCCGAAGACTGGAGTTGGGAAACACTGCTCTATTGCATCTTCTCGCTCAACTAAAAACCATGCTGGAGATGCTAGTTCTGTGAACCAAGTATTAAGAAAAGAGATATAGACGTACATTGGAGATATGCATCATGTGACTCACTCATGCTTGTCTTCCTCTGGGCACGATGGCCCAGTCACAGATCCTGCAAATGGCCGCTCCTCTTCCTTCACTTCCGGCCTCGTTCTGACATCAGGGCTCATGTGAAGGGCTCCGATCTTCTCCGTGGTTTTTCTTACAAAGCTAGAGACACTGGAGCCAAAAAATAATAATAATACAGGAGTGTCTTGCAATTCAGTCAGTTCTTAACTTAATGGGGCAAAAAGCCTCAACTAACCCATGTGGTAAACCGTATGTATGATATATTCCCGGGAAGGTGTTGCTGACGTTATGGATGCTATGTCCACACTATAAAAACAAGCATTGGGTTTGTCAGACATTTGAGCGTCATAACCATGGATCACACAATTCCAAGAGACACCTAAAATTTGGGAGTCTTCATTGTGAATCTTAAGTTACTAAGCCGCACTCTATGGATCAGATCCTGAGGTGATAGATTAAATAGCACTGGCATTGTACACAAAAGATTAATAAAACATTAGTACTTGCTCCAAATAATTGATCACCTGATTTTTAAAAGAAAGATCTAGCGACACTTGGATTTTAACTGGTTCACCTACGAAGGCAGCGACACGCCCACTTTGCGCTACCTTCTTCCAGAAGCTTTGCCCCCGCAAACCGTTGAATTCACTCTCGTTAGACATGTTTTCTGGAACTAGATTTTTTTTTTCTACACTAGACAGAGACAAGGCTGTGTATTTGAGCATGGCCTCAGTCAGGGAAGAGGTCCCATGTGCTTTACATCAGGAGACGATGAACGATGGACATGACACGGCTCACAGTGGTTACCTTTCTTTGACCGCCTGGAGAGACACACGGGGAGAGGTGGAACGAAATGGCAATGGGATGCTAAATGGGAGCAAAGTCTCATTCCGATCGTTGTCGACCGTCACTGACGCATGAGATACGTTGTCTGACGAGTGAAAGTATTCATGACATAAAATAAAAACATGACATGCAAGGAAACAAACATTATATGGAGGTCATGATACGGGTTACTGTATATTCTCATTTTAATACACATTTTGGGCGCCATGTATATTGCTATAGACCTTACGGATAGAAAATTTACACTTTTAAAAGCGCATTTCCAAAAATGCTTCTCCATTTCTCAAGGTAACGGTTACTGCTTTTGCCCCGTGTGTTAGGTAGCGATTCGGAGGAGCGGGACAGTTAGAATCACCAGACAAATGTTACAATGAGTTATTTTATTATGCTAAATTCTCCACCTAATCTGGTGTAGAGTCACCAAATGCAAGATGTAGGTAAAACACATTTAAAAAAAAAGAGCAAGCCAAGCCATTTTTCTTTATACAAGTTGGAAGCAGGAGGTATCCGGAGCTGAATCCCATTCATTTCAGCTCCCGCGGACCCCCTGCTTCCGGAGAGACATACGTCCACTGCGGACCCCCTGCTTCCGGAGAGACATACCTCCACCGCGGACCCCCTGCTTCCGGAGAGACATACCTCCACCGCGGACCCCCTGGTTCCGGAGAGACATACCTCCACCGCGGACCCCCTGCTTCCGGAGAGACATACCTCCACCGCGGACCCCCTGCCTCCGGAGAGACATACCTCCACCGCGGACCCCCTGCTTCCGGAGAGACATACCTCCACCGCGGACCCCCTGCTTCCGGAGAGACATACCTCCACCGCGGACCCCCTGCTTCCGGAGAGACATACCTCCACCGCGGACCCCCTGCTTCCGGAGAGACATAACTCCAAAAGGGAGTGCGGGTATCGTCTGCAAGTTTTCAGCTTCCTTATCACATGGGCCAATAGGAAGCCGCACAGGATGATGTCACAGCTTCCCATTGGCCCGCAGGATCTTTTAAAATCATATAGTGAACCCTGGAGTGGCTACCGGCACCCCCTTTGGAGGTCTGTATCTCAGGAAGCAGGGGGTCCCCATAGCTGAAATGAATGGGGTTCAGCTCCACATACCCCCTATTTCAATCCTGCATAAATAAAATGAAGGGGAAAAACAAAAAATGGCTTGGATTGCGTCTTTAAGTCAAGGCCTCAAGTCAGCATGTGACATTAATGTAATATATGTCTTCTGAACAATTGCTCCGTTTTTGCAGCAATAATCCAAATGAATTAATTCCATTACCAAGATCCTTCCGCTTGCTTTATTGGCATGCTCTACCGCTCACGGTAGCCACAATATATTAAGTTGGCCACTGAATTACCTCAATTTCTAGCCACACATGCTGGGAATCTTCCACTTGTAAACTGTTGCATCTGGGCCAATGTAAGCGAGTATTAATTTCCTAGTCTGTTTAGAAATCAGATGACCTGTAAAACCAGTTACCCGACAGATGAGGACCTTACTTACCCAGTTCTGCGTGCTCTTCTTCGTGCTGCAAGGAGAATTCCCGGAGCCGCTCCTCCTCCGACAGAGTTTGGCTGTGCAGGGAGCCGGAGTCACCATCGGACTGGCTGCCCCTCCGACTGATCACACGATAAATCCCGCAGTCCAACACGTTGAAACTTTCCTGCAATTCAAATGGGAATTTCACCAAAGGAAAACCGCAGCCAAATTTACCCTTGCGTGACCTTGGGCCAACAATATAGAGGGCAAGTCTATGCAATACGAATCGGCTGCAAATCCCCCAAATTGTCAGGCGGAAACGGTCTCAACACCCAATTCAGAATATATAGCATTACCCTTTCAAACCCTCAATATGCAAGAACATCCCTAAAAGTGAGATATATATATTGTACTGCATCATTATTGGCAACATTTTATCAAACAAGGACACTGTAATAGTCCTATCTGGCATCTAAACAAGGAACCTTCAGCATGTAATCCTGATCTCATTGTTCAGCCTGCAAAGAATACAGTCTCTGCTCACAAAGCCCTCACGTACAAGTCTGTGCAATACTTACATGGGAGGAAATGCTGCTCCGTCTGCTGCTGCAGGCAGAATCCACGGGTTCTAGCTTGGAGATCACGTCTTCCAGTTGGCTGATGACATCACTCTGCGTTACAAGGTCCAGCTGTGCCTTCAGATGCTCCAGTTTCTCGATGGGCAACACTTTCCTGGACTTAAAAGAAAAGGACGGAAACAAATTAGGTTATGTAGGAACGTGTTCATGGCCAATTTATTGCTGTCTTATTTAAAACAGATCCATGCCAATTAAATACATTGATGGGTAGAGAAGAAGCTCTTATCCCACCTCGTTTGCCCATTCTCAATCTGCTGTGAAACCTTAGACCCGATGAAACCCTTCGGTTTCGATCATATTTAATGTATCCTTATGGTCTACATTAAGCAGTTTAACTCTTTTACTGTATTAGCCTCTATGAGACCTTTGTTGGGTGGCTATTCCAAGAATCCACGAAGACGACGAAGACCAAGACGAACTTGCGCACATTATCATCAGGTCAAAAAGAACTGAAAGTAATGACGAAAACATCAGAATCTCTTTCCGTTTACCACTGGGTCCTGACCATGCCAACTGAACGGTTGTGCGTTTGACAATACATTTATAAGCGAGGGTGTACTTTGTGTCACAGAATGTGTTGGTTGGATAGGTTTCCCACCGATGAATGACTACGCAGCCTGAGAATTAGAGGAAGAATGTGATGGTTTAGGCCGGAATAGATAATAGGTACAGGATGGTACCACAGGAGACCACGCACTAAACACGGAACTTATAGTGGAGGCGGCAGAGGTTCCAGGGGCAGATCCGCTGTGGTGGAGAGTCAGTCTGCGGCCGGATATTTGGTCACGGTGAAATGGCAACAGGTACCGCTCATTAATATAGGAATATTATGCATAAATAACTGTGCCGAATGAGCCTGCGACACCCTGTGAAGCCGCACAGGCAGCTTGTACGACGCGTGCGTGGCCCATTTGGTCTTCACTCACTTTGCTGGAGACGATGTGATTTTGGAAGAGGTGGCATGCCCGGGCAGCCAGAGCCCAACAGCTTCTTTTAATCAGCCGCTCAACACATCTCTCCACTGGCAACAGCGAAAAGTGGGAGACCTTCCCATCCACGTGCAGGCAAAACACTTCATTCTTACACACGGATATGTCTTGTATATCTACAGGAGACGGAAACAGTTGCGCCTAAGAAACCACTTGGGGACACACGAAGTCATCCATACGGGACAGAAGACATGAGTTACAGCAACAGAATTTCAATTCACAACACGAGTTTGCCATTTTTGCGGTCCACAAATAAGTCTTACGTTGAAGTAATGTACATGACACATTTTTCTGGTTCCTTAACAGAGGTATTACACGGTTGGCCGCAATCGCTAAACTGCAGAAACACCCGCCACATCCTCACACTTTAGCAGCAGCGAGCACGAAGGGGCAGAGCCTCAGAGAGCGCCGTTAAGTGATTTAACGCGACGTTACCAGCACATTACGCCTTAATGCAGGGGTGCGCAAACTGGGCTAATGAGATATACAACAGTTATTGCTTTTGGATAAGCGTTAACCTCCGGGAAAGTAACATCCATTACAGATTTATTTATAACATGTTTTAGCAGGAAGTAATACATTGAGAGTTACCCTTCGTTCTCAAGTATGTCCTGTGTTAAACATGGTTAAAAGTGACACACGGCTTTGGCTCTAAATCCCTAGCATGATCTCTTAAACGAGGTTGCATGTGGTCCTTCGCACATCATAAAAAGAGTCATTGTGTTCCTTCTCGTAAAGCTTTGCTGTTGACGACATTAGACACTGTATATTTTGCCCCTGAAGTGGAAGTCCACATATTATTCAGTGGCTCCAAGCATTAAAATGGTTTAGCAGTAATAATATTTTGACACGTAGATAACATACTTAGAAACAACTAAATTGTTATGTATTAACCCTTCAGGTATCACAAATCTATAACCAAGCAAACAGAGTGCAAGCTTTAGAACAAGCAACAAGGTACTCACCCTTCACTTCACTCCAGAGCAGAACATGGACATTCTGGGGAATAAAGATATAAACCCCCCGATCTGTCCAGGTCAGGATACTGTGTTCACTAACAAGAAGTTAGGAAAAAAGAAGCAGTATTATTGGTTTCTTTTTACAGCATGGAAGCCGATCACAAAGATAAGCTTGAGGGCAAGGCAAGTGACTTGGCCTGTTTTAGAGGACCGTGAAGTCCTGTTCAGGCTATGCACAAAAAGTCACTACTGCCATACATACAAAAAATACAACATTAAAAATCACGATCAACCGAAGTGTTCCTAAAGTATTCTTGGGTGGAAGACGGGTAAACCGTTCTGCTGGAGGGACACTTGCAAATGTTTTCACAGCCCGATTCAAAGGCAACGAATACAACATGAACATATGGTGAAGGACTAAACAATATTTATTTAATGGTGTTAGGAGTTCTTACCTCAAGTACAAAAGTTTTGGAAATGCTAGAGACTGTGGGGAACTAGGGGTGGCGTCATACTGAGGATCCGACCTATAGGAAGAGAGAAAGAAGACAGAGGGGGGGGGGGAGAAACATTTGTAAATAGATCAATATAGATAAGGAATTCCAAAATCTTAACATATTCCATGCCGGAGGAATGAAATACTCTGAAGTGTATGTTTCTGGGTACAAGGACAACTATATAATCTTCTGGTATCAGTCCCATAATATATTTTTTTTGCATATCATTTTGCATTTTCAAAATGCAACCAATATTTGAAACATTTTCATCCAGGGGAAATTTTCCTTTAATGAACCAAGTGTTGTTTTTGCTTCAACTTTCATCATAAAGCATAGTGTACCACAGGGGAGCGCCATCTTTTTTCCCTGTGTCCCCCTGCCGGCTGTTCCCTTCTCTGCACGCCGCCCCTCCCCCCCTTACCTCGGCTCCGGCGTCAGGGCATCATTTGACGCGTCTCCAGAAGCCGTCAGAGCCAAGGTAAGTTTACGGAGGCCTTCGTCGCTTCTCCGGCACTTAAAGTGCCTTCGGGAAGCGCGTGGGGCCTGTGTACACCCCACAGACATTCTCGCGCGCCCCCCAGTTAGCGCACCACTGGGGTACCATACATGGCACATAAAATGTTTCCGTATTATATGCGGTCATATTATGGCACGAGACCAAGGAGGAAAACCAAATATTTACATATAAGAGAGTGTACCAAAGTTAATTAACATGGAAGGCGTCCAATTCCCCTTTGTGCAGATAAATATATGCGCTTAAGCTTAAAGAACTACAGAAACACCATGTTCAAGAACTGTGCCCATCTGGATTACACGATGGGGTTTAGCTATTGCAAACAAAGTTAGCGTGTGTTCTTATACCGTGACACCAGGCTCAACTTTTGAGTTAATGAGTAGCAGGCCCCTCTGAGATAAAAGTGTTTAAGAAACAGACTGAGTCATCCTCTCCCCATCTTCCTCCTCCCTCGCCCATGAACTCCAGTCCAGCAGAAGGGTCACATGTAACATTTATAGAGCGAGCGGGTCAGTACATTACCGTAAATTGATAATAGGAAGAGGGGGAGATGCCAAGAGCTGCTTGAACTGGTGTGTACTTAACACCTCTCCTTCAAAGTTGACTTCCCACATCCTTGACCCGGGCCGAGCACAGTACATTACCGGCTGCTGGCCGGCGGAGTTCCTCCCAACGGGAAAAAAACAAGCACCGTATTCCCCGTCTCTCTCCTTGTTGCCAATTTTCCAGAACTTTTCCCTTTGTAGGCAAAAAAAAAAAAAAAAGAAGAAGTCCTCGTTAGTCAGTGCCAACCTCCTCCCGATCTTGGGTAGGTCCCATGGGGACAAGTCACTCAAAAAGAGGTGAAGACCTGAACGCTGGTCCCAGCTGGGACAGAAAAACACGTAGGAGGAATATGTACGTTCAATAAAGAAATCTTTTCTTCAACTTCTTGAGTGACTCGCTGCCTTCCTACCATGGACAATTCACTGAAGATCTCTGAAGAAACCCCACAAATTAAAGCATTTACAATTATTCACGACCCCAAAATGTCCTCCCTCTCTGCACAAATACTAGTAATAGTCACTGCACAGAGCCTGGAAAAGGTTTAGGGAAAAGATATGACAAGAATGGAAATATTTGAGATTGCACCGGTAAAAGTTTGAAGTACATAAGTGGTAACAGTGTATACTGTAAGCATTGTACCTCTCTGTATCACATAAATAGGAGCGCGTCAGGGATGATATAAGCAATTTGCCCTCTAAATAGTCCAGCTGAACCACACGGGAGTCGACGTTTGTGATAATCTGAACTGGAAACATCACAAAAGCAGCGGCTGTCTGGTGAAAGGGAAACACAGAGCAGGTTTGTGGTAGGAAAGTCTTTGTACATCAATAACGGTTCCTTTCCAGTTACATATAATGCTAGATTATGCATTTCTGCAACACGCTCATCGGTGTTTGATTACATCACCTACAATTCCAACCTTTCACAGCTATTCTTTTTAATAATTATCTGTAGTTAAAAAAAAGTTAAAGTTTACAAGTATAGTGGGTACCTGCTTGCATGCAACCAGAGAAGTACCAATGGAAATGTAACAAAATAGTGGAATTACATACTCATCATATAACATTTATGGCCAATCAGTGGTGTGAAGTGGTTATATTTCAATATAATAATTGGCATTGTGGGAGTGGGAGTGGGAGGGGGTAAAGGGAGGGAAGGGGAGGGGGGGGAAAGAGTCTGCTGGGACAGGATCAGCAGCAAGAGGTAAAGTAGGATGAGGTCTGCTAAGGACCTCCAGTAGATACCGCTGGGATTGGGTACCGGCATTTGGGCGTATGGCCCATTAAGGGGGGGGGGGGGATCCAATGGCTCAGGTACGGCTGTGCAAGAAAAGCTCGGACCCAGGTATTGGCTTAATGTAGCTCCTCCTGGGCGAGGATTCGGGATGGGAGGGGAGTGAGGGGGGGGGTGTGAGGGCGGGGGGAAGGAGGTGGAGGGGTTATTGTAGGAGGAGATATAGAGATAGGATAGTATTAAGCACAGAGTAACATAGTGAAAATATTGTCAGAAACCCTGATGGGCTGATAAACTGTTCTGCGTCTATTAATCAGACTCGTAATCATTAACAATCAATCACTGTAGTTTATACCTCTACACGTTTACACTTGTTTTAGACCTGCACCTCAGTCTCATGCGGGCTCTGGTCCTCTCAGTTAGTATCTTTGAGGTCGACCTTGTTGAGCATTTGTAACGTATACAGAGGCGTATCAACCATTTCCAGGCCCAGTCAGTGGTGATGTGGGGGAGGGCGGGAAGGGAGGCGGGAGGGGAGGGAGGCAGGAGGGGAGAGAGGCAACATATGGCGTGACCATTATCACCACCCAACCTGAACTTCACACGTAGAAAACGACCCCCAGAGGGGATAAAAATTATCTCTGATCTAAGATATGAGGATCCTCCCGGTGGGAAGGGCGCGATCTCAACGGGAATAACACTCCAGCACCCAAATGGCTAGTCAGTCAGAAATTAAACTTGTTTCACTAAACGTGAAAGGTTTGAACAATAACAGAAAAACAAGACTAGCGCTCCAGGACCTGAAAAGGTCTAAAGGAGATATCATTTTCCTCCAGGAGACGCATTTTGCATCCCAAGAGCTGCCCAAATTAATTAGCAATGTATTCCCGACGGGTTTCTTCTCATCATTTAAAAGTAAAAGGCGTGTTGTAGCTATCCTACTCAGACAAGGAACCCCATTCAATATTACCAAAACGACTTTAGATCCAGAGGGTAGATTTCTAATGGTATATGGCTCACTCGCGGGTACGGCGATCGCCCTGGTCAACATCACTGCGCCAAATGAAAATCAAACAGAATTCCTCAAAACAGTGTTAGAAAAAATTGATCCTACCTACCTATCCTCTTTGATTATAGGTGGGGATTTTAATATGGTGATAAACTCCACTGAGGACAGAGTCTCAACTCTAAGTCGCTCGCAAAGAGCTTCCTCCCAGAAAATGGAGAGACAATCCAAGGCGATTATTAGGGAATACTCTTTGATGGACATTTGGAGAATCCGACACCAGGGCCAAAGAGACTACACCTTCTATTCGGCGCCACACCAATCATACTCTCGTATAGACTATTTTTTTTGCTACCAAAAATGTTCTGGAAGCCTCCACCAATTCGGACGTAGGCCCCATTACTTGGTCAGATCATGCCCCTATCACCCTAAAACCTGTCAACCCCATTTCAAAAATTGACCTCCTACACTTGGAAGCTGAATGACTCCCTACTGAACCATCCAGAAGTAGAAAAAGAAATTAAAGCGGCTCTTAGGGAGTATTTCGCTCTCAACGTTGGTACAGTCGAATCTCCGGCGGTTCTGTGGGAAGCCCATAAGGCAGCAATCAGGGGAACTTTTATATCAATTGCATCCCACAGAAAGAAGGCCAAGGTAAAACTAATAACGGATCTGACAAATAAAATTATAAAGCTGGAACAGCAGCATAAAGCCAACCCCTCGAAAAAAAAATTACAAAACCTTGACCGCAGCCAGGAACGAGCTAAAACAGTCCCAAATGGAAGACGTAGAAAAAGCCCTCACATGGACTAGCCAGAAATACTATGACAAGGGCAACAAGGCCGACAGACTTTTAGCTAGCAAACTAAGAGGTATACAGAAACGCTCCTAGATCACTGCGAATAAAAGTAGTTTGTGTGCTTACTATAGCCTATGTGCTGTGGATTTATTTCACATTAGTTGCACCATAGGTGCTAGTCCAATGGTGGCTGCACACATGATGTTCCCTCCCTGCAATACTTTTGGGGGGTTCTGAATATCACATACTAATATTAGGTGGATTGTATATTATATTTAATTTGTTTGATCACATCCCTTTCCTCATTGCTGTTATCACTTATTTATTATTTGGTTTGCTACAGATCCAGAACTCTGACTATATGCACCATCAGTCCCATATACGCTACTATTATTAATTGTAGTTGTGGTTTTCCATCAATATACATTGGTGACTCAGGTGCAGGTTATTTATGATTTAATTTATTTTTATCTTTGTTACACAATCATTTGGTAATATATGTTTTAAGTAATTCTATTAAAGATACATTTTAATTAGTGGTGTGCAGTTAAGTGATTTCTTTCAGGGGTCCAATCATTTTGTACTCCCCTTTTTTTCTAGATCACTGCGATAAAGAACAGATCGGGGGAAATAATCTATAACGAGCAGAAAATAGCAGAAGAATTTACCGCATTCTACACGAAACTTTATAACCTTAGGGCTCAGGGAGGGAAGGCGGGGATACCCACCTCTGAACCCATTAGTAATTATCTATCGGATTGCCTCCTGCCCACATCTGCGGTAGTCTGGCTGACTGACCGCTAGGTCTTTTATTTTGCCCCCCCTTAACTTTATATCATATATATGACCTTATGGATTTATGACAAGTTCCTATCTTCATTCATTTCTACAATTCTCTCTGGGTCTACACTGATATTGAGCGTCAATCTTCACATCACTCCACGTTGACAGAGGAGGAAAATCTGACACTTAATGCAATGATCACCCAAAAAGAGTTGGCGGCCGCAATAATAACATTAAAAATCTCGAAAGCCCCTGGCCCTGATGGCTTCTCCAATGTCTATTATATAAGGTTCTCCCCGATTCTATCTAAACACCTGCTTTACTTATTTAACTCATTCATGGAGGGCAACCCAATCCCCCCATCAATGACTCAGGCCAACCTAGCCATAATCCACAAAGAGGGTAGAGATCCACTGCTTTGTGGGAGTTATCAACCAATTTCTCTACTAAACAACTATCTAAAGCTTTACAGCAGAATCCTGGCAAATAGATTGAATCCGATATTACCGAGACTAAGACACATCGACCAGGTGGGGTTTGTCTCAGGCAGACAAGCCTTAGATAACACCCGCAAAATTATAAATATCGTTGATCATGCTCACCTCACAGCTACCAAAGCGGTTCTGTTAAGCTTAGATGCACAGAAGGCGTTCGACAGAATCGATTGGCTATTTCTTGACAAAATAATGCAGAAATTCGGCTTCAAAGAGGCGTATCTAGAAGGGGTCCGAGCGCTATACCGCAGTCCATCTGCGGTGGTGAAACTCCCAGGCGGTTCCGCTAAGAAATTCAACATAACAAATGGAACGAGACAGGGATGTCCCCTATCCCCCCTCCTGTTCGCCCTAACAAATCGAACCTTTGGCGTCTAAATTACGAGACAACATAAATATACAAGGGTTACCAATTGGCGGAAAAAACTATAAAGTCTCGTTATTTGCAGATGATATTATTCTAACGTTAACGCAACCCCAGATCTCTCTTCCCAATCTCAACAAGGAATTAAAGGAATTTGGCAAAATATCAGGATATAAAATAAATAGCGATAAATCAGAAGCCCTCAACCTAAATTTGTCAGAGCCCGAGATGCAGACATTGAAACAAAACTTTAACTATAAGTGGAGCCCTTCATACATCAAATACCTGGGAGTACATGTATCAAGGAATTACAGCTGTCTTTACCAAAATAACTATCCAAACCTCTTTAAGAAAATAAAAAAGACCTGGACAATTGGGAAAGCTACCAGATCTCATGGATCGGGAGGATGATCTCAGTAAAAATGAATATACTCCCCAGATTATTATACTTTTTCCAGACGCTCCCGATCCATATTCCTGGCTCCGAACTAAAAAACTATCCAGAACAAAAAAATTTCAATTTATCTGGCAAGGGAAGAGACCCAGGGTATCTAGGTCGGTTCTTATGGCGCCCAGGACAAAAGGAGGACTGGGGGTCCCAGACATTGCTAAATATTATCAAGCAGCCCAATTAAGACAAGCGGTCATGTGGAACTCGGACCCAGACCAGCTATGTTGGCTAACAATTGAATCTCAATACTCCAGAACGCCTTTTCTGCCAGCTTATCTTTGGTGCGGTGACAGGGGAACTGATATGGCGCCCAAATTCGAACTGGGAGCGATGAGACACACATGGGAAATATGGGCGAAAACCAAAACTAAATACCAGCTCTCCTCCCTCAGTTCACAGCTAACCCCACTATTCAACAATCCTAAATTCCCCCCAGGATGTGAGACTAAACAATTCGACATATTTAAATCACTGGGGGTCAGGGTGATCGCGGATCTGTTGATCCTGAGTCTCCAAGAATTACGCACCAAATTGAAAGTACCTCACCTAGATACATTCAAATTTCTCCAAATTCAACACTTCCTACAAAAAATGTCCCCAACGTTGAAATTTCCCCCTACCACGAAATTTGAGAAACTGTGCCGAGAAGGAGCACATCAAAAAGGTCTAATAACGCAAATATATGCCGGCATGGAGAATCCAGCAAACCCTACCGCACACGATTATATGCTCAAATGGGCAGCGGGATTTAACATAGTTATAGATCGGGAGGACTGGGAAGAAATATGGGACGCGGCCTCAGGAACATCCATATGTACCACGGTGAAGGAGAATGTCTACAAAATAATGTATCACTGGTATCTTACCCCAGTGAGACTAAAGCAAATCTACCCTCTGGCATCGGATCCATGCTGGAGAGGCTGTGGACATAAAGGGGACATGGCCCATATCTGGTGGCTATGTCCAGAGATCCAAAAATACTGGCTTATAATACAAGATTCAATAAAAGAGATCACAGGTCTCACAATCCCTATGGATCCACTGACCTTCCTTCTGGGCAGACCGATAGAGGAGATCGATCGCCCAGTATGGAAATTAATCTCCTTTATTCTTACAGCAGCAAGATGCTCGGTGGCATACTCCTGGAAGAAGACAGCGCCCCCCACAAAACAACAGGTGAAAAATAGACTTAACGAAGTAATGAGGATGGAAAAACTCACGGCTTTCCTAAAACGATCTACCGAACGGTTCTATAAAATTTGGGAACCCTGGATAATCCAATAGAACGATCCAGAATAGAATTCCTTGAATCATAAAAACGACAGTTGAGCCGTAGAGGAGATTAGTAGAGGAGCGCCAGATGAGAGGTGAGAGGTGAGAGGTGAGATGGACCCCCCCCCCCCCCCATACTTTTTCCTTTCTCTGCACCTCACGGACCATAAAGTAGCCCTGAGTGTGCCCCCCCCTAATCGAACAAGGAAAACCTACATGTATTAGGCCAGAAATGTAGAGTAACCCAATGTATGTGAAATTAACTATGCCTAATCAAAACCGTTTGGCATTGTGATACCATCCCAGAATGACCTACGAATTGCTTTTCTGCAATGTCTTCTAAACAGTGTGTGGATAGCTATAAATAGGGACAGGCACTTTTCTATGCAAAAAAGTGAAATTAATTACATACATATACTCATGCATTAAGTACACCAGCATGTG
Source organism: Ascaphus truei (assembly GCF_040206685.1). Lineage (NCBI taxonomy): Eukaryota > Metazoa > Chordata > Amphibia > Anura > Ascaphidae > Ascaphus > Ascaphus truei. The sequence goes on along the minus strand of NC_134494.1, from coordinate 50,493,456 downwards.
TCTACAAATGACAGAAGTGATCAGACTTCCCATAGCAAAAAGGTCCCTAGGAGGTTATATTTCAGGTAGAGGTTTTCTGTGCTTTAGTTCCATGACTTGCACGCAGGTATGTGAATTCTAAACACAGAACATACAGTATGTGTTACCTTTCCCTGCTTAGACGAGTTCAGCTTGATAGCCGACACTTTGCCCAGATGATCCCCTACAAACACCCGCAGTACCGCCGTGTCCCAGCAGAGGGCCGTGACCATCCGACCCCTGTGCTCCGACGACACGTAGACGCGCTCTGGCTTCCCACGCCGCTCCTGGTTCAGCTCCCAGACCGCGACGAGGCCCTGGCTACAGAAACACCAAGTTAAACAATGATGCCCGCCTGCTTTAGAAGAGGCGCGTCGGGTATTTCACAGGGAACACAAAATCAGCGTTATTAAAACAAAAATCAGAATGCTCCGTTCAGGAAACCTCGCACACCCGCTTCTTAGCATTCTCACCCTTCTAAATCTTCTTCCACCGACGCAGATTTATTGAACACCGCTAAACCTGAAGGGTCATTCAAATGAAAAGCGCTCGTCGCTACATTTGGGTCATAGTGTCTGTATTTCAGTTCTTCAAAATATTATTATTATCAGCATGTTCTTGTATAGCGCTGCTAGTTTTACGCAGCGCTTCACAGAGCCTTTTTTTTGCAGACACAGACCCTGCCCCGTAGAGCTTACAATCTATGTTTTTGGTGCCGAGTCACAGGGAGATAAGGTAACTTGCATTTATAGAGGTCCCATGCTCTCCCCCAAGGCATTTAAATTAAAGCCTCTATAAACACACACCTTCCTGCGACACGTCGCCATGGTAACCCAGCGTCAAATGACACCGCGGGTTCACGTGACGTCAACATGATGTCACATGACCCTGCGCGTCATTTGACGCCGGGGCCGAGCCGCAGAGGGGAGCAGGCAGGGTTGCGCACGGAGAAAGGTTTGCGCCCCCCTGCTCTACAGGATGATCCGCATTCCCAGGTGAACCCCCCCTCCTCTCACTGAATAAGAAAAGTATCCCAAGGAAAGCGCTTTGCGCAGGACTAGGACGGCGCAGTCTTGCTGAAGCCTCTCAGGTGTCAGTGGATTAGCTGCAGAAATCACCGGAGTAAAGGAAACTGAGATGTGTCAACATTCATGTCTCATTGTTTGCTTTTATACCTTCTACATTCTAAGCTCGCGGCTCTGCTCTTCAAACACAAAATAACACAACTGAGCAAACTTTGTAGATGGCTCCTGGCAGTTTATAATTATGTATTTACTTAAACTTTTGTATTAAGCGAATGAATATATATATATATCCCTTTTTATAAATACTTAATTCTGCAAAAAGACAGATAACCCCCTATTTGCATTCACGTCGGTGGGAGTTTTTGTTAAGTAGTGCTTCATCGGCACGATCACACTTTAGTGAATAACCCCCAAAGAGCCTTTCATCTCTGTTTTTTGTAACCAATTGGATGTCCTCTGTTGGGTACATGTGCCCCGAATGCATGACGGATCATGGTATGTCAGTAATTGGATGGAGCACATTAGGTGAAGGAGCAATCCATGCAATATCCCACATGTGTTTTGTTTAATGAAATCAGTTCTGTCTTATTAGATAATATGTACAGCATTTTTTTGGTTTTTAATTCAACTCTTAATGCCATTTGTAATTAGTTTTAATATACTGAGCATCATGTGATTTCTATAGCAGGCTTTAACCCACCTCCCCAGCAGTGCAAGATCTCTAACACTTTTCTGTTTGTGATTATTTGTTGCCAATATTCCCAGCAGTTTGAGCTGCAAACTGTAACAATAGATGTTAACTTAGTAATATAGGGACCTGCATGCTGGTCATGCCGTGACGTGGCTGCAGACTGGTCATGCCGTGACGTGGCTGCAGACTGGTCATGCCGTGACGTGGCTGCAGACTGGTCATGCCGTGACGTGGCTGCAGGCTTATACAGTCATACCCCGCATTAACGTACGCAATGGGACCGGAGCATGTATGTAAAGCGAAAATGTACTTAAAGTGAAGCACTACCTTTTCCCACTTATCGATGCATGTACTGTACTGCAATCGTTATATACGTGCATAACTGATGTAAATAACGCATTTGTAACAGGCTCTATAGTCTCCCCGCATGCGCACAGCTTCGGTACAGGTAGGGAGCCGGTATTGCTGTTCAGGACGTGCTGACAGGCGCATGCGTGAGCTGCCGTTTGCCTATTGGGCGATATGTACTTACTCGCGAGTGTACTTAAAGTGAGTGTACTTAAAGCGGGGTATGCCTGTAACGCTTTGGTCAAAAGGTTTAACTAAATGACCCTTACTCGTGAGAATACTAATATTGAAGTATGTAACTATGTATTTTGTCACATTGGCTGTAGCTTTGAGTATTTTTTGTGTTTTGTTGTATACATTTGGCCACGCTCAGTAGCTCTGTGTTCATTAACAATAGATAATGTTACCTTAGTAAATACAAGAATACATTGTAGCTGCTGAGTTACACTGACTGAAGGATTGATTGAAATGCAGCCATTTAGGGAACCCTGGCAAATAGGATCTGTGCTGATCGATCACGGGTGAACTAATCAACCGACAGCTTAGGTAATTAGTTTACAATTTAAAAAAAAAAAAAGTGTAATCAAAGGCTGCATATATTAAAACAAAAATATATATTTTTTATTTTAAGTGCCGCTTGGATTACCGCTTTACAGAGATACAGTGCACTGGAGGAAAGATGTATGTAAACTAAAAAAAATTAAAAAAAACAAAAAAAATAAGTATTGCTCCCAATTGAAAGGACAAACTTTGGCCAAGAGGGCTGCAAGGAGACACCCTTACCTGGTGGCCACAGCGACATAATCTTCATCGTGAAGGCAACAGGCAACTCGTGAAATCGCCCCTTCCTGGGCAAAAAGAAAAGGGTGCAGTGATGATGTCACAAAGTATTAGGAACAGTTCCCAAGTTGCTCTGTGTCCCCCCCAACCTGCAACACAGCAAGGGCAGCAGCAGGGGCAGCAGCAGGGGCAGCAGCAGGGACAGCAGCAGGGACAGCAGCAGGGACAGCAGCAGGGGCAGCAGCAGGGGCAGCAGCAGGGACAGCAGCAGGGACAGCAGCAGGGACAGCAGCGGTCTCCCAACACGACCGTGATTTTGAAGTTGCTATTATTAAGAACCCCGTTATATTGGAGCAGGAATAGTTGATTGTTAGTTGCATGGTGCATGTTGCATGGTGCATGGCGCATGTTGCATGGCGCATGTTGCATGGCGCATGTTGCATGTCACACGGTACCTATACTGTCTGTTAAGAAGTTGACCCACAAACGCAACGATTTTACGCAAAACAAGTCATTGGTTATGAAATGATCAGATTGTGCCAAATGTTTGTTTAGTGCCAAAGAAAACCAATGGATTTATTTGGCTTTTCCCACTTGTCACGTGGGTTCATGCTTCCTTGTCACGGATCACAACCTTGGGACAGAAAGGGGGATGTCATTGCAGCCGGGGGAGTTAAATATTGTTTGGTAACAACAGTTCTAAAAAGGGAATTTCCAAACCGGTTCTACTGCCTTCCAAACACCGCTACAGTAACAGGAATCCACTAATTATACTGACGGAAGCGCTCAAAGGATGTTACTAGCGTTTAGTTTTACTGCGCTGATCTCTGCACTCTCCCTCACTGGTAGAGGGAGCATTATTACACGTAAATCACTTTTTACATTGGCGTAAAACTATTATCCCCTTATTAAGTACAAACACCATTGTGAACTAAAGGAAAATTTTATCATTTCAGCACGGATTGAACAATACTTAGATTTGCCTAATAATCTCTGAAGACCGAGGCAGCCCTCTGACTATACAGGAGCAATTAGTCCACTTCGGACGTCCACATCCCATGCAAATACACACTGCATGGAAAACGGGTACGCTTTAGTTCCTCTGTCTATTTTGGGTGGGGGTTGGTCCCTAGCAAGGGAGTTTTAGGCTGTTTACTGTACACAAATAACCAGATGGACATGGAGAATGGTGCCCTCACACACGGACAGCTATAGGCACTATAGGTGCAGCAGGTATTCCATACAGAGACAGAAAAGGAGGTACAGTCCCTGCTAAATAGTTACACATGGAGTGTATGTATGCACAGCTCCATCCATGTACAGTACATAGCGCGTCGCAGCAGCGAGAAACACAACAAAATAACACTGGATGCAATAGGAAGAAGTGCGTCAAACGTTCGGAAAAGAAGTCCCTTCCCCAAAGAGTTTACACCCTAAAAATCAGAGAAGCACAAGTGTTTGGCACAAACGGTAGCAAAGGGGTCACACAGGAAGTAGGATAATCATATGATGGTTATTGATCCCACAGACAGATGTGCAAAACAGTCTTAGAAGTTTATGAATGTGGCACCGCAGAATGACTCCCCGCAAAACGCTGCAGGGCCGTGTCTAGCAGCAAAAGGGTTAAAAGCACGAGAGAAATTGACCTCATTTTGCGTCAGTAGAACACGGCCCAGCCGGCGCAGTCTGTGACGCGGTAGGTTTACCTTGTGCGTAAGAATGAGCCTCTGTTTCCAGCCATCCTTTTGTATGAGGTTCAGTCCTCCTCCAGAAGTGCCCAGCGCCAGCCATTTCCGCGACACCGCCAGGCATGTACACTGCAATTAGGAGTACAGACAATGCGGTATAAATAAATATATATATCAAATGGAAATATTACTGTATGCTCATTTGCATGTCTTAGACAGGTCTGCAACCCCGACTTTCACCATAATCACCCAGCACACAGCACTTCCACTGCAGCAAGGGATTCTGGGAAATGACATGCAAATGAGCACACAACGCTTTACTGTGGAGGGTTTTTGTCACTTTTTTTACCTACATACACACTTTCAAAATGTACCAGTATAATAACTGGGAAGTCTTTAAAAGTATCCAAAATCCAATTGGTTTCTGACCCCGGCCCCTTTGGAAAGCCAGTTGCAGGGCCCTGATAAGCAGCATTGATGTTGCACTATTACGAATGTACAAAAATCGCCCAGACCACAGTTATTAGCTATTTAAAATGTGCGTCACCACTCAAGCAGGTCAGTGGTGGAAGCAGACTGAAAAGCAACGGTACTGTGCCTGGTAGGAGAAAGGTTGGTATTTATTCAAGCTCTTTGCAAAGAATTTTACAAAAAATAAATAAAAATAATAATAATAAATAATATATAGTAGTGGTACTCTGGGTCTGCACCCCAGTAAAATCACTCTCTCACCGCTGCATGGAACAGCTTTTTCTATTCATCTAATTTACGCTGTAATTATTTATTTTTTTGGGAGGAGAGATTTAAAAAATGAACACGAGTGTGGATGACATACAAGCAGAATATTATGTATGTATGTATGCAAGTATGTATGTATGCATGTATGTATGCATGTATGTATGCATGTATGTATGCATGCAAGTATGTATGCAAGCATGTATGCATGCATGTATGCATGCATGCATGTATGCATGCATGTATGCATGCATGCATGTATGCATGTATGCAAGTATGCATGTATGCATGTATGCAAGTGTGCAAGTATGTATGTAGGCAACTATGTATGTATGCAAGTATGTATGTATGCAAGTATGTATGTATGCAAGTATGTATGTATGCAAGTATGTATGTATGCAAGTATGTATGCAAGTATGTATGCATGCAAGTATGTATGCATGCATGCAAGTATGTATGTATGTATGTATGTATGCATGCATGCATGTATGTATGCAAGTATGTATGCATGCATGTATGCAAGTATGTATGTATGCATGCAAGTATGCAAGTATGCATGTATGCAAGTATGTATGTATGTATGTATGCAAGTATGTATGTATGTATGCATGTATGTATGCAAGTATGTATGTATGTATGCATGCAAGTATGTATGTATGTATGTATGCATGTATGTATGCATGTATGCATGTATGCAAGTATGCATGTATGCATGTATGCATGTATGCATGTATGCATGTATGCATGTATGCAAGTATGTATGTATGTATGTATGCAAGTATGTATGTATGCAAGTATGTATGTATGCAAGTATGTATGTATGCAAGTATGTACGTATGTATGCAGCGCCATCCAGGTACATAGCGCCTCACAGCAGTAACACACGTGACATAATATTATAACACGCAGTGGGAAGAAGCGCTTCACATGACAGTAACAATAGGAAAGGGAATCATTGCCCCGAAGAGCTTACAATCTAAGTGGTAAGAAATTAGGCTGCGTCCATGCTGGCGAAGACTGTGCGCGGCGAGATCACATTGCCTAAAGGCATTGATTGCACCCATAGTCTGCGCGTGAGCGACAGCTGGAGGGGGCGCGCGGTGCGCGAGGAATCAGTACAATCTGATTCCATGGCGCCACGGGCAGGTCACGTGAGCGGTTTGCCCAATGAGGGCGAACAAGCTCCGTGACATCACAGACACGCCCCTAGAGACGCCGCCCACAAAACGCTTGTGACATCACTCGTGCGCACTCCTCCGCTGCATGGACGCAGCCTAACAGAGACAGTAGCAAGGTGTTCTGTAAGTGCGTCTGTAAGTGGCCAAGGTCAGTGCATCCGAGATGTATATTACGGCAGCCATATTTAAGACTCCATGAAATTATTTGAATGGGAAAACTACTGGGTGATCAGGAAAGTGAAACTGTATTTAATCTGATCAAAGATCTATATTTTATTAGGATATCACGTTGTAGTTAGTGAAATAGTTGAAAGGAATAGGTGGCAAAGTAATTTTGTAAGCAGTACTGATGAGAATTAACGAACCTTCAAACGATTAGAATCCAACCGGAGAACTGAAAGCAAAGGGTCAAGAGAGTCAAACTCTGCCAGCACATGGCTGAAGGATTCTGGGACCAACGATGCAGAGGTCATGGAGACACACAAAATGTTCTGTTATATGCAACTGCACACTATATCACCTGCAAAGAGACATAGTATATTATCGAGAGCGAGAGAAAGAGAGCGCGAGCGAAAGAGAAAGAGCGAGAGCGAGCGAAAGAGAAAGAGAAAGAGAGCGAGAGCGAGCGAAAGAGAAAGAGAGCGAGAGCGAGCGAAAGAGAAAGCGAGCGAAAGAGAAAGCGAGCGAAAGAGAAAGCGAGCGAAAGAGAAAGCGAGCGAAAGAGAAAGCGAGCGAAAGAGAAAGCGAGCGAAAGAGAAAGCGAGCGAGCGAAAGAGAAAGCGAGCGAGCGAAAGAGAAAGCGAGCGAGCGAAAGAGAAAGCGAGCGAGCGAAAGAGAGCGAAAGAGAAAGCGAGCGAAAGAGAGCGAGAGCGAGCGAAAGAGAAAGAGAGCGAGCGAAAGAGAAAGCGAGCGAAAGAGAAAGCGAGCGAGCGAAAGAGAAAGCGAGCGAGCGAAAGAGAAAGCGAGCGAGCGAAAGAGAGCGAAAGAGAAAGCGAGCGAAAGAGAAAGCGAGCGAGCGAAAGAGAGCGAGCGAAAGAGAAAGAGAGCGAGCGAGAAAGCGAGCGAGCGAAAGAGAAAGCGAGCGAGCGAAAGAGAAAGCGAGCGAGCGAAAGAGAAAGAGAGCGAGCGAAAGAGAGCGAGCGAAATAGAGCAGAGAGAGAGCGCAAGAGCAAATAGCACAGCTCAATAAATGTAACCTGGTTGGGAATCGAAACGTCGATCACCCTTAAAATAAAATGTTTAAGTACAGGGAATTGGAGTTGTGATCTTTTTACAAAGCAAAAATCGGCAAAACTTTACACCCTCAGACTATCCCTGTTACAGAGCCAAATGATTACCGTCCCCCTGTGAAATAGTTATCCTGCGTGCGGGCGCCTCCTGAAGCTAAGCGCAGTTACATAAGAATAAGTGATGGTGGCTGGCTGCAGATCCCATTGTGTATTCTCTTTGCGGAGACCTGGCTCGGCGTCCCGCGTTCCTTTCCTCCGTCTCCCTCCTCTCTGTACATCCCCAGTTCACACCGGCTTCCTACTGAATTTAGCCCACAAACCATACATAGGAACGGCGAGCCATCTCCGCATTTGGGACCAATTTGTCCCAGCTCCAGCTGGCAGAGATGTTCAGGACAGTCCCACTAAAAAGCCAGGATAGTAAAGCAAGCAACCCTATCCCACTTCAAGTTCAGCACGGCGTAGGTAGCCGGCGCAGCTCTGCCAGTAACTGCCCTTCCCAGGCTTACTCCTCCCCCCCGCTCCCCACTCCTCCCCCCCGGGATCGCAGCCTTCTCCTCCAGTATTGATGCTATAGCAAAGCGCCGTCCTTAGGTCAACTGCACCCGTCATGCAGAATGATACAGGATATATGCTGCAATCTGTATTTTATGTTACTCCATTGCTGACAGAGGAACCTTGAACCCAGGAAGAGCTAACCACCCTCCCATCCCCCTCACCCATCCCCCCACCCTCCCATCCATACCCCCACCCTCCCATCCATCCCCCCACCCTCCCATCCCCCCCACACCAAATCCCAATGGTTCTTGCAAAATATAAAGAGAGACATATTAGCAGTGGTGATAAACACATTTCTTCTTCAAATAAAAGCGTACTATATACATAACAAGTGTGTCTGGTTAATGGAAAGACGCCGCGCGCTTCACAGATTTCTTTGCCTGAGAGCCATTTCCGAAACCTCAAGGCCAATGGTATTTTGACACCACGTAATAATCCCATTAGGCAGCACTTTCACGTCGATCAGATTCACTGAACGGTCTCAAATATCACGCTCTCCTTCTGCCTCACCACATCATGCAGACGCCCTAAATAATAGGAACGCTTTCCCCGTGTTTAAATAATCAGAAGCACATCATCAATTAGGTTGCATATATCAAATAGTGCAAGGCTATATTCTTATTACACGTGTGGATGTTGGGGAAATAATGGGTGTGTGCAATATTATTACTTGTTTTAAGACATCTTCTTGCCGTTTTGAACGCCGTTTTCATATGTAAATTCTTATGCTCCGTTCAGGAGATATAAGCGTTTGAAATATAAAGGTTAAAATGAAGCTCTCCCCAGAGCCCAATGAAGTCTAAAGGTTACCACGGTAACCTTAGACACTAGAGGTTATACAAATCATGTTTTTGACAAACACAAAAATAGCAGGACATGCTCAGGGGCTAAAATACTAACATTATAGGAGTTAAAGTCATATATACACGAGGCAGAGATCTTTTCGAAAGGGGCAATAACAGAAAGAATTGGAGGAGAAAGGGCACGAGAATCTTATAATATCACTTTGGATTTAAGGACTTTTCAATAATTATACTTCATCATTTTGCTAGCATATATTACATGTGTACCAGATATATTTATATTATTAATATTATTATACTTTATTTGTAAAGCGCCCAAATATTCAACAGTGCAGGATAATGGGGGTACAGATTAATATAAATTACATAAACAGAATGACATACAAACAAGCGCAAACAAGCGCAAACAGGCACAGAAGGGAATGAGTTCCCTGATCTCGAGAGCTCACACTCTAGAGGGGATAAGGGGCAATGCTGAAACAAAAGGTAAAGTGGCCGCTCATTGTGGGACGGAGGATGCGCCTCTGGACGGTATATGGTCCGGCTGCACACCTGGTCCCATTAAGGTTTGGGGGTGAGGATGTTAGGGGGTGTAAGACAGCATGGAGTTTGGTCCAGCCGCGGAACTAGTACCAATAGGGCTGAGGGATGTTAGGAGCATGCCAGGGAGGCATCCTTAAGGAAGGGGGTTTCCGTGTGAGTCAAGTCAAATAAAAATGAGCAGAAGACGATAGTCCATGGGCCACTTCCGAGCACTCCGCGACCACGTGTGTCCCGCAGGCCTCATGGGGTGGGGAGACCACGCGTGTCCTGCAGGCCTCATGGGGTGGCGACCACGCGTGTCCCGCAGGCCTCATGGGGTGGGGTATAGGTGCTGTAAGCCTGTGCTCCTACAGGGGCCGGCAAAGCATTCCAATAGAAAAAAGGGTGTGCATTATTAATACAGATGCAGCAAGGTGCGCCATCGCTGCCAACAGGAAACAACTAGAGGCACCCAGCATAGAACTATGGGATTCGAGAATGTGCGGGGTTATGAAAATGGAAGTTATCATATACTGTATACAATGGGAAAATATCAAACTCCTGTGGTTGCCGTGGGTAGAATATACAGATAAGAGGAAATAGTTTCCCTTTCTAACTACCAAAACCAGGATGCTAATGATAATTTGGATTAATAATTTAGTGTCTGGCTCATTTACGTTATATTATGTTTTGTTCTGTGACGGTCTAATATTATTATTAGTTTATTATATTTATTTTACATATTATATAATATATTGTATTGTACTATATAAGCAAGGAAGCTTTAACATTGCTCTACATACTGTTTTGATGTTATGATATTTGCAGTTATGAGGGATGCCAATATAATACTGTATAATATATGATTTGTTTGTCTTATGTATGTCAATTGTTATAAGATTAAAAATAAAGAATTTACAACAAAAAAAAAGTGAGGGTGTGATTAGCAATACAGAGTGTTACTGTATGTATCTCGCCAACATATTCCGCAGTGCAGTACAACATTGTATGACAAAAGAGTACATACATGTTAAGCGGAGACAGCAGGAAGGCGGCCCCTTCCCAAGGAACGTACAATCCGGAATCATTTACCATTATTACTTAATACTTTGAAGCGTCCGACTTATTACTACGTGGAACGTGGTCACTGCGATCGTTTGCCATGCGCTCCTGGGAATGACTGCACTATTCAAAGGCAACGTTGTGGTGGGATGCCAAAGACTCCTTTGTCTGGCTCCTAATGGGATAACCCAATGTACAATAGGAGATTATGGGTTTCCCCCCATCTGACTGTCACATGGTTTTTAGTTTCAACGTTTCCCATATTGATGCTTAAATGGATAATTCCCCGGAGTTGAAACCCTTCAGAAATCAGAAGACGTGTTGCCTTGTGTAGCACAGGGACCAAGAGGGAAACTCTATATAGAGGTTTAGCAAGAACCCAAAAAGGCAGGGGTGCTCAACCACAGTCTTCTAGACCCTGCCCCCCCCCCCCCCCCAACAGGTCAGGTGTTAAAGATATCCCAGCTTCTGCGTGCAAAATGTTTTAGCAAAATATAGTCATTGTTATGTATTAAAATCTAACCAAAATGAGAGAGATATAGACACACACGCACACACCTTTAAGAGAGCTAGGTGGAGAGACTTGTTTTATACAGACAAGATACATTTTTCAACATAGTCCTGTATATACTGTGAATACACTCAAGACTTAGGAGGGGGTTCACTTGGCTCTGATAAGAGATATCGGGGCTCCATCCTGTGTTAACGGCTATTAACGTGAACCTATTATCAGAGCTTAGTGAATACCGGTGACAGAACCAACACAAAAATAAGTGCATGGTTTAACTATTACCAACGCAGAAGGGTCAGTTCCATAAATACAATAAAGATTTTATGAAATCCATTAAAAAATAAATAAAAATAAACACCCCACAGCATTTTAAATCACAATTTACTAGTAAGAATTAGTCATGTTTTCCAGAACTGTTCAGAAATGATCTGTTACAATCCACCGAGGCGGAATGAGGATGTGAAATAAATATCTATATCTAAATATCTATTGTAACGAGTTCCGATGGAACAAAGATACAGAAAACAGGTGCAGTTCCGCTGAACCCGCACACACGTCCCAAGCTGGCCTAACTTTCTCTTAACCACAAACTGCATTCTGTTTCCTATTGCAGATCTCTCTGGCACTCGAGGTGTTAATATCGAGGCTACAGAGATTGTTGAAACCAGTTTAAGTTTATTAAAAAAAAAAAAAAAAAAAAAAAGGAAAGAAAGAAAAAGAAGAAGAAGGTTTTAAAAAGTCTTCTGCGACCCATAAGAAGATCAACTTTTATTTACATTTCGCACTGTAAGAAAGTCCCTGTGCAAAGTGAAACCAATCTGCTCCTTAAATCTCATTTCTTTATGGTCACTCATGGAGCACTGCCACACACACACACACACACACACACACACACACACACACACACACACACACACACACACACACACACACACACACACACACACACACACACACACACACACACACACACACACACACACACACACACACACACACACACACACACACACACACACACACACACACACACACACACACACACACACACACACACACACACACACACACACACACACACACACACACACACACACACACACACACACACACACACTTTAGGAAGGAGTGGCTCAGTGAGTAAAGACACTGACTGACACTGAGATTGCTGCAGGGGAGCCTGGTTCAATTCCCAGTGTCAGCTCTGTGTGACCTTGGGCAAGTCACTTTATCTCCCTGTGCCTCAGGCACCAAAAACATAGATTGTAAGCTCCACGGGGCAGGGACCTGTGCCTGCAAAATGTCTCTGTAAAGCCCTATACAAGAACATGCTATTATTATTATTGACAAAAAAATTCCCCTAGGAGTGAGCTGCGGTTTTAGGTTTAAATACTACAAAAATATAACCTTGCATTACCTTCGTCAATTATGGAGTACAAATGATGCCTTGAGTTATAGTATTTGTTTATAGAAACGTCAAATAAATGGTAATAAAAAAAAAAAAGGACGATGGCAATGTTACACTGTGAGCTTGTCCTCTGCAATCGTGAACCTTCTCTAAAGGATCGCCTTTTAGATCCGATTCAATCTACACAGATCTCCATACCAATGTGTATTTTAGTATGAGTATTAAAGTACTCAAGTGCAAGACAGTGTGTTATATATAACACGGCTTATGTTCACGTAAGACAAGTACAGGTGGTCCTCATTATCCCACGTTTCACTGTACAACGAATGGCATATCCAACGCTTTACAATGTAACCCTGTGGGTCGTTTTACGACGCCGCAATGCGTTATCCGACGCCGGAATGCGTTATCCGACACTCGCCGCCACTGATTAACATGGGACTCACTGTACAACGCTACTTCCAGAACACAATAGTAGAATGCAAGCTCTTTTGGGGCAGCTGGTCCAAGGTAAGCTATTTGCACCCGGTACTCACCCCTCTCTGTGCATTATTCGCCCCGGTACTCACCCCTCTCTGTGCATTATTCCGCCCCGGTACTCACTTCCCTCTGTGCATTATTCCGCCCCGGTACTCACCCCTCTCTGTGCATTATTCCGCCCCGGTACTCACCCCTCTCTGCGCATTATTCCGCCCCGGTACTCACCCCTCTCTGTGCATTATTCCGCCCCGGTACTCACCCCTCTCTGTGCATTATTCCGCCCCGGTACTCACCCCTCTCTGTGCATTATTCCGCCCCGGTACTCACCCCTCTCTGTGCATTATTCCGCCCCGGTACTCACCCCTCTCTGTGCATTATTCCGCCCCGGTACTCACTTCCCTCTCTGTGCATTATTCCGCCCCGGTACTCACCCCTCTCTGTGCATTATTCCGCCCCGGTACTCACCCCTCTGTGCATTATTCCGCCCCGGTCTCCTTCCTGGAACTGGAGGCTGCAGCCAAAACTGGCATTTAAATGCCCAGCTGATTGCTTTCAGACACAGGCTGAGAGGGCCGGTTTGATTGGACGCAGGATGCTTGCCCAAATGAAAGGGGAGCTGTGATTGGCTTGCTGCGCTGAGCAGCGGGGAAGTGTCACAATGCAGGCTCCCTGGGAGCTCAGAGTGTCACGTGCGGCTGGTGCAGATGCTGAGCATCAGGCAGTGGGCGGGGCATAGCAGGCAGTGGGCGGGGCATAGCAGGCAGTGGGAGGGGCTGGTGCAGATGCTGAGCATCAGGCCGTGGGCGGGGCATAGCAGGCAGTGGGCGGGGCATAGCAGGCAGTGGGAGGGGCTGGTGCAGATGCTGAGCATCAGGCCGTGGGCGGGGCATAGCAGGCATTGGGCGGGGCATAGCAGGCAGTGGGCGGGGCATAGCAGGCAGTGGGAGGGGCTGGTGCAGATGCTGAGCATCAGGCCGTGGGCGGGGCATAGCAGGCAGTGGGCGGGGCATAGCAGGCAGTGGGAGGGGCATAGCAGGCAGTGGGAGGGGCTTTGTGTCAGACACTTTGCAGGTTGTGATACCTTCTTGTGCACCCACAAGGTTTTCTGGTGCATAAACTGCTCGTGCACGAGAAAAACTTCTACGGTTATGTTGGTCCATTAAAGGGCGTCACAACCCGGTCTAGGACGGGACCAAATCGGCGTTTAGCCGCTGCTCGTCTCGCCACCGGGACCTTTCGCCGTCAAGGTAAATCCTAACTTTACCCTGAAAACCCATAATCTTAACCCCTAGTACTAAAGATACCCTTACCCTAAAATCCTTAACCCCATTCCCTAAAACCTTAACCCCATTCCCTAAAACCTTAACCCCATTCCCTAAATCCTTAACCCTTTACTCCCTTCCCTCACCGCTAAATGAATTTACCTTGCTGAAGCGGCCGGCGGCGGAGAGTCCTCCTGGGGCCGAATGCCGACGGAGACTTGGTCGCGGCGAGACGGCCCCTTCTGTTCCGTCACAATCCGTGGTCGGTTATCAGCTGGAAATAACTGTGTACCGGGGGGAGGGTGAGGGGGGGGGAGCTGACACCCAGGAATAAAGGTCACTTAACCCTTTCGCTACTAGGAGAGGTCTGCAGTGCACTGCAAAGAAATATGCTGGAGGCATCTTTGGCATTGAACAGGTTAACACTGTGCTGTGCAGGCATCTATGGCATTGAACAGGTTAACACTGTGCTGTGCAGGCATCTCTGGGGGTGAACAGGTTAACACTGTGCTGTGCAGGCATCTCTGCGGGTGAACAGGTTAACACTGTGCTGTGCAGGCGTCTCTGGCATTGAACAGGTTAACACTGGGCTGTGCAGGCATCTCTGGCATTGAACAGGTTAACACTGGGCTGTGCAGGCATCTCTAGCATTGAACAGGTTAACACTGTGCTGTGCAGGCATCTCTGGGGGTGAACAGGTTAATACTGTGCTGTGCAGGCATCTCTGGGGGTGAACAGGTTAACACTGTGCTGTGCAGGCATCTCTGGGGGTGAACAGGTTAACACTGTGCTGTGCAGGCGTCTCTGGCATTGAACAGGTTACCACTGGGCTGTGCAGGCATCTCTGGCATTGAACAGGTTAACACTGGGCTGTGCAGGCATCTCTGGCATTGAACAGGTTAACACTGTGCTGTGCAAGCATCTCTGGGGGTGAACAGGTTAACACTGTGCTGTGCAGGCATCTCTGGCATTGAACAGGTTAACACTGTGCTGTGCAGGCATCTCTGGCATTGAACAGGTTAACACTGTGCTGTGCAGGCATCTCTGGCATTGAACAGGTTAACACTGTGCTGTGCAGGCATCTCTGGCATTGAACAGGTTAACACTGGGCTGTGCAGGAATCTCTGGCATTGAACAGGTTAACACTGCTGTGCAGGCATCTCTGGCATTGAACAGGTTAACACTGTGCTGTGCTGGCATCTCTGGGGGTGAACAGGTTAACACTGTGCTGTGCAGGCATCTCTGGGGGTGAACAGGTTAACACTGTGCTGTGCAGGCATCTCTGGCATTGAACAGGTTAACACTGTGCTGTGCAGGCATCTCTGGCATTGAACAGGTTAACACTGTGCTGTGCAGGCATCTCTGGCATTGAACAGGTTAACACTGGGCTGTGCAGGCATCTCTGGGGGTGAACAGGTTAACACTGCTGTGCAGGCATCTCTGGCATTGAACAGGTTAACACTGGGCTGTGCAGGCATCTCTGGCATTGAACAGGTTAACACTGGGCTGTGCAGGCATCTCTGGCATTGAACAGGTTAACACTGGGCTGTGCAGGCATCTCTGGCATTGAACAGGTTAACACTGGGCTGTGCAGGCATCTCTGGGGGTGAATAATGAATATTTTGCCGGTAAAGGGGCTACCAGTGATATGTTATCTTTTTACAGCATCCTCTGCCCATTAACCCCTTCAGCCCCTCCAGTGTGTGGGGTGCATTAGAAGCAGAAGGGGGGGGGGGGGGTTACCCAGAAAACAAAACAGAGCCCCCTGCAATACCCAGCACTGTCAATAATGTGTATTTCCTGACTTTAAAGAGATCGCTATCTCACTAAACCATTTGCCTTCTGCCACTCAAAAGAAGCATATGTTACATTTCTATTGTGTGCTATATACCCTAGATTGTAAGCTCCCTGGGCCAGGTTTCTTATTCTTTTCTTGCGGCTCAGAGAGTAAAGCAGGGGAACCTGGTTCAATTCCGGGTGTCGGCTCCTTGTGACCTTGGGCAAGTCACTTTATCTCCCTGTGCCTCAGGCACCAAAAACATAGATTGTAAGCTCCACGGGGCAGGGCCCTGTGCCTGCAAAATGTCTCTGAAAGCGCTGCGTACAACTAGCAGCGCTATACAAGAACATGCTAAAAAAAAAAAGTGAAATTTTTATAATGTGCGTGTAACGTACGCTCACACCTGTGAGGACGTGACCTGCATATGGGATAAAGGTTAATACGGCAGGGTCCCGGGTATACGGCGGGTTCCGTTCCAGAGGCCCTGCGTATAGTGAAAATCGCCGGAAAGCGGATCCGGCGATTTTCAGTGCTGTGCATGCGCAAACCGGCATTTTCGCCGTTCTGCGCATGTGCGATCTATACGCTGCACGCGCAACCTGCGGTCTGCGCTTGCGCGCCGGGCGCACCCACCCGTTCTGCGCATGCGCGATTTCAAATTCAACATGGCGGCCCCCTTCTCGGTGCCGCTGTATCAGCGGATCGCCGAGAAGCGGGGCCCTGCTGTACACCGCAAAGGTCCCTCACATGAACAATATCTCCCCTCAATCCGTCCCTATATACCATCTGTCACGAACAGCAAACTTGTGAGCATGTGGCTGAGATATGCAACCAGGGTTAATATACATGGTTACTCCAGCCAACTCGCCTTTCTCCTACGCAAGGTACTTTCAATGAGTTCATATTAACCCCTTACTCAATTGCAAATCATATCTACACGTTGCCACCATCCAAAAACTATGCAAATAAACTCTATCTGCCAGTCTCAGGTCCCTGTTTATTATAGAAAAAAAAACTATGCACGTAACACACAAAAATCTGTTGTAGCAAAATGTGTCAGAAAATGTAAATACTCTACAAAGCATGCAACAGTTCATTCAGAGCTCAAAGCGATACTTATTAAAGTTTGGCTTCAATATACAAAAAGACAGTGCTTAGATTACATAAAAAGATTATTACAAGAACATACCGTTACAATAAATGCCGAACAGTTTCTTAAAATAAAAGGACAGACGTCCCGGTTTTCCCTGGGAAGAATTACCAGATTAATGAAAGTATTTTTTACAATCCTTCTCATGCCATTGTATGTGTAAGCGCATAGCATAGGACTGTAACTGTACTGTGCAATACACAGTGTAACTCTCCCTGCCCGGGTCCGGGTGAGTTTACATCAATGCGTCTTATCTTTGCTCTCTCAGATGGGGTTACCTTGTCAGGGTGCTGGATTCGTGCTGTTGGGCGAGGATATAGCAATGAAGGGCGCTAGGAAATTTATTTATTCAACCACTCAATTCAATTTATTCAGGACAAATTAAAGGAGCAGGGACCTCCCTTATTAACTCCTTCCACCCCGGTGCACTGTGGGGACCCTGTCGGGAGAGGGAGGGGGCAGACAGGGTTAGGGATTGAGGGGGGAAAGAGGTGAGCTAGAGGAGCAAGAGTGTGAGAGGGGGAAGAGAGACAGAGGGGGTCCCCTTTACCCACTGGGACAGGCGTCCTGATTGTCCCTCCTTCGGTGGCCCTGCATTCCACAGCTGTTTTATTGGTTACATCCATATACATTGGGAGCTTGGTATAGACATAACTGCATTCTTCCTGATGCTGTCTTAACCTACTTTCCTGGCTGCCACTATCTCGGCCCGCTAGGGAGGCATCGAGGCTTGATTCCCTTGGCTACCTGCGGGAGCCCTCTTTGGGGTAATTTCGGTAGAACTCCATTCCATATGGGGCCTGTTGCTAATCTCCCTCTGCCAGGGATAAGGGGGCCCCCTTCAGGCACTTCGTACCACGTTGTGGCAGCTTGGAGTGAGGCCAGCTATGGAACCTCGGGTGGCGCTGGTTCGACTATGCAGCAGGAGTATGGCCTGTTGAGTCCCCTCTGGGCATAGGCTGCCTCTCCATGAACCCCAAATGGTGGTTCAACTCTGTGGGATGCTACCTAACCAGGTACCTCTTTATAAAACAATATGAACATATTTACACTATTCACAGTAAGATCCCACTACTCCTCCTCGTGGGATCTGGCGAGAGACAGGGAGAAAGAACACCTGCTGAGTCACCTCGGTACCATGTTATGGGGAAAGGGCGTTGTTCTGAGTGGGCCCACACAGTTAACCCCTTAAGGCCACGGTAATCCCCATGGGGGGGGGGGGGGGGGTGTTACAACAGACTGGAGAGTTTATAACATACTGGTAAATGAGAATCAGAAATGAAGCAGGGTTGTGCTAGTAAGCGGTGTTGAACTTGGGGTATTTCATGTTCTGAATGTGACTTCACTTGCTTTGGATTGTGGTTCAGATGAAATCATTGTGGCCATCTGAAGGTGAACCCCTCAGACTGCGGGGAGTCCCACCTTGTAGGAGTTCGCTCCTGGGTTAGGTTACAAAAGGGAGGTCCCCGCAACCGATGTAAACTTACCAAGAGGGCAAACTGGGGTCATTGGAACGTTGGCATAGAGCAGACCTGAATGAAGAAGACCCTATTACTCCTTTAGCGACATCAAGAATGTCCACCTGGTCACTTTACCCGAACGTAAATCATTTTCTCCAACACTCAGTCAGTGTTTCTGTCGTGGGAATCCCTCCAGAAAAGTTGTTGTTACATTAAAATGGTTGCAATAAGAGTTTTTTTATTTTTATTTAAGTGCCTGGTGCCTCCTCACCTTGTCCTTCCTGTACCGTGTCCCAGAGTACAGCTTGTTGGCTAGTAACGACACCCAGGAGATCATACCTGGCCGTGTCGGTTTTAGTTCCGTGGCTAGTGACCACTGCCATATGCTCCTAACCACCAACCATTTACCTACATTAATATGTCTATATATAAGTTCTGCCAATATGGGGGGGGGGGGGGGGAGGGAGTGGAGAGCCAATCCTAGTGGCTGCGTGGGGACCTGGTAGGCACTGGAACTTGTGTCAGGTCCATCAATCTAGTCTGGCTGCTGGGCCCCAACTCCCCCACTGTGGCCCGGGGCCTTCACTAAAGGCCTACCTCCATGCATGGCAGAAGTTGGGCCTGATTCCCGGGTGGCATCCACCCTTAGTTTTAGTGTGGCAACGGAGGCCTCCACCACAGGTATGTATTTTTTTGGGGGTGGGGGGGGGGAGGTTATTGTATACATTGGGGGAAAGGGAGGATTTGCTGTATGCAGTGGAGGGAAAGGGGGCTATTGTATGTATCGGGCTACGGGTGGGGGGTTATTGTATGCATTGGGCAAGGGGGGGGGTTATTGATGTAAAGAGCTATGTAGATGCATAGTTCTATAAAACAGTATGACACGTGACATAACGGGATCACTTAATAAATAAAAGTAGATATTAGGAAAAGGCACCCCTGCCCCGAAGAGCTTACAATCTAAGTGGTAAACAGGGAGAACTTAGACAGCAGGTGGTTATGGTAAGGGCGTCTGCAAGGGGTCATGGTAAATGGATATGAGATGTATAGTATTGGCCAACGGAGTTACCCATATCCTTCGGTGTCTTTTAAGGAGTGAGAGGGTGTTGGTCGGATATTGTGGGTAAGGTCATGCCAGAGCTATGGGGCAGTGAGAAACCTAATACAACATAAGAAATATATACACCAGGTTCTACTAATCTTGTCTCCTGATATTTTGTACTCTCTGTGGTGTGCAATATTTGAATATTGTCTGTAAACCATGCAATGCCAACTCCCACATTTGTGGGGCATAGTCCATTGCACAACTTCCACCCAGCGACTCTTCACAGAACCTGTCACCCACCCCTCACATTACTCCCCAGATTCATGAAACCAAAGTACATGGAAGAGGTTATGAAGCATCTGCTGGGCAAAATAAGAGCCAACATAGGGGAGAAGCACATAGACTACGAGGAGTTATAAACATAGGCTAGGAAAGGGATGGCGGTCAATGGGTGTAAGTGTTGGAGGGGATCAAGCTCCATGATGAGAGACTGGTGGCACAAGTCCATATGAGCCTGGGGATAAAGGAAATCGGACCTCTGCCCCTGGAGTGATGTCCTACACTACTTTAAAAGAAGCAATCCATGCAGTTTTTTTTTACATATGTTCTTAGCAGGGGGTCCCCAGAGCCATACCCCATTCATTTAAGCTGCAGGGAACCCCTGCTTGCAGAGATACGTGCCTCCGAAGGGGATGCTGGCATTTCTCTGCAGTTTAAGGTCCCGCGTCACATGGGCCAATAGGAAGCCTCACCTGGTGGCGTAACACCTTCCTATTGGCCCACAGGACGCGGGAGCTTTGAAAATCCACCATGTGCTCCCTGGAGCGGCGAGCAGCTTCTACTCCGGAAGTACGCCCCCGACGCTCTCTCAGTGCTCCCTACTCCGGAAGTACGCCCCCGACGCTCCTTCAGTGCTCCCTACTCCGGAAGTACGCCCCCGACGCTCTCTCAGTGCTCCCTACTCCGGAAGTACGCCCCGACGCTCTCTCAGTGCTCCCTACTCCGGAAGTACGCCCCCGACGCTCCTTCAGTGCTCCCTACTCCGGAAGTACGCCCCCGACGCTCTTTCAGTGCTCCCTACTCCGGAAGTACGCCCCCGACGCTCCTTCAGTGCTCCCTACTCCGGAAGTACGCCCCCGACGCTCTTTCAGTGCTCCCTACTCCGGAAGTACGCCCCCGACGCTCTTTCAGTGCTCCCTACTCCGGAAGTACGCCCCCGACGCTCCTTCAGTGCTCCCTACTCCGGAAGTACGCCCCCGACGCTCTTTCAGTGCTCCCTACTCCGGAAGTACGCCCCCGACGCTCTTTCAGTGCTCCCTACTCCGGAAGTACGCCCCCGACGCTCTCTCAGTGCTCCCTACTCCGGAAGTACGCCCCCGACGCTCTTTCAGTGCTCCCTACTCCGGAAGTACGCCCCCGACGCTCTTTCAGTGCTCCCTACTCCGGAAGTACGCCCCCGACGCTCTTTCAGTGCTCCCTACTCCGGAAGTACGCCCCCGACGCTCTTTCAGTGCTCCCTACTCCGGAAGTACGCCCCCGACGCTCCTTCAGTGCTCCCTACTCCGGAAGTACGCCCCCGACGCTCTTTCAGTGCTCCCTACTCCGGAAGTACGCCCCCGACGCTCTTTCAGTGCTCCCTACTCCGGAAGTACGCCCCGACGCTCTTTCAGTGCTCCCTACTCCGGAAGTACGCCCCCGACGCTCTTTCAGTGCTCCCTACTCCGGAAGTACGCCCCGACGCTCTTTCAGTGCTCCCTACTCCGGAAGTACGCCCCCGACGCTCTTTCAGTGCTCCCTACTCCGGAAGTACGCCCCGACGCTCTTTCAGTGCTCCCTACTCCGGAAGTACGCCCCCGACGCTCTTTCAGTGCTCCCTACTCCGGAAGTACGCCCCCGACGCTCTTTCAGTGCTCCCTACTCCGGAAGTACGCCCCCGACGCTCTTTCAGTGCTCCCTACTCCGGAAGTACGCCCCCGACGCTCTTTCAGTGCTCCCTACTCCGGAAGTACGCCCCCGACGCTCTTTCAGTGCTCCCTACTCCGGAAGTACGCCCCCGACGCTCTTTCAGTGCTCCCTACTCCGGAAGTACGCCCCCGACGCTCTTTCAGTGCTCCCTACTCCGGAAGTACGCCCCCGACGCTCTTTCAGTGCTCCCTACTCCGGAAGTACGCCCCCGACGCTCTTTCAGTGCTCCCTACTCCGGAAGTACGCCCCCGACGCTCTTTCAGTGCTCCCTACTCCGGAAGTACGCCCCCGACGCTCTTTCAGTGCTCCCTACTCCGGAAGTACGCCCCCGACGCTCTTTCAGTGCTCCCTACTCCGGAAGTACGCCCCGACGCTCTTTCAGTGCTCCCTACTCCGGAAGTACGCCCCGACGCTCTTTCAGTGCTCCCTACTCCGGAAGTACGCCCCGACGCTCTTTCAGTGCTCCCTACTCCGGAAGTACGCCCCCGACGCTCTTTCAGTGCTCCGTTAGCCAATCCATGCCGGTTTTCTCTCTCTTTTATATAGAATTGAAGCAGGGGGTCCCGGAGCTGGAATTAACAGGGTTCAGCTCCTGAGACCCCCTACTTCAAATAAATAAATAAATTATATATATATATATAATAATAATACTGAGTTAAGTTATGGTGAGTAAAAAAAGTGACAAAAACCCTCCACAGGAAAGTATATATATATATATAATGTTTTTGAACGGCATGGATTGACTAACGGAACACTGAAAGGGCACGAATGAATTGTATGTTGAACATAATTGTTCAACCACTTTTTTTTCTGCTCCCAACACATTTGAGAAAAGGAAATGAGAAATCCTAGGTCCTTCACAATGCCACACACACACACACACACACACACTTATTTGTGAACTCTTCCTACAGACACAGCAGGCTTCATTGTTTGTCCAGCTGATGCAACGTATCCTGATATAACAAAGAATATTACAGTTTCCGTTGGATCCACTGGTAGGGCTGGCACAGAACGTCACTACATATTCCACCTAAACGGGGTAATAAAGGGGGTAAGTCTGCTACATTGGCGCACTACTCTGTAGGAAGTTGAACATCCATTCAAAACGCATGCAAAAATACAGGCCACACCAGGTATTTAGGAGTCATTTTATTCATTTTATATATATATATATAAAAAAAATAATCAGTGAGAACCATTTAAAGTCAGCAGCGTAATTATTTTAAGCTTCTTTGCAATTCAAGTGACCGATGCCCACCAGGACCATACGATTACATCAGTCCTTTGTAACGGACGTCTTCCATTACCATACCCATCCACACCAATAAAACCAGGCATCAAACAACCATGAAAGGGTACAAGAGGTGCTGGCTGGAAATAGACGTATCTGCACAGAGGGAACATGCCAAGAATCTGTGATACAGTATCTTGCTGAAAGCAAAAACCTTGTGTCCAAACTCTCATTCCAAATGTATATCTGCATAGATAATGACCAGGTTTGCCAAAAAGAAACGCAGGGAGATATGAATTATTCTGCATCTATAAAACACCTTTACTTGTATCAGAGTTGTTTGTAATAGAAGACATTCTTAGAGTATGTATAGGATACAAACTGGAACAGATTATGGCACGGACTGACAATGAGGCAATTATCGTCCAAAATTCCCCATTGACTACTGACCTGATTGGCCGCTTCGGCTGATGAAGAACAAGCCCCTAAATAGCATTAAAAGGTCTTAACAGCCTTAATGACTTCTGTTTTTGCATTTACACCGCTCAGTTTCCAATGATTATCAAATCGCTGAGAATAGCGTAACAGTCATCTGAAGAGTGGAAAGCTACCTTAAGGGTTAATATTTTCTGGTAAGGAGGAGGAGACATGATGTAGGTGTTCACAAACCTTATGGTCTCTTTTTCTTGACTTTCCATCATGAAAGGAGCCAACAGTGCACAATTGCTTTTCTCTGAGCACAACTGGGGTATACAGCATGGGCATTAAGAGAGAACAAAAACTGCTAGAAAAAGTTACCACTCCGTCAGGGCAAAATGTCCACGTTTCTTTGGGAATCACAGAGCAACAACAAAACAAGAAGAATTTCAACCGCTGGCCATCTCGGAGTCTTCGAATCATCAAAGTCAAATATGTTCATTTCTATAAAAATCTGTCACATTTATTAACTTTTTATTAATTATTATTATTATTTAAAACCCTATTTAAACAAGTACAACCTGGAACCCAGAACTCAAACCTGGATCCAACGGGGGAAAAAAACAACACGTTTTCAGTTTTATACCCTGTGCCAGAAATCTTTAAAAAGAAAAACACAAAAAAAACCCCACCCCACAAAAATAGCTTTTCTACGTGTACCCTTCACAAAGTTACTTTTAAAGCAGCTCCATATAAAGTACAAGAAAAAAAAAATGAAAGCAGTTCCTGAGTGACTGCAGTAAACAGTGTCTTATGCTATTCTCGCCCCCTTTTTTCAGTTTTGGTTCATATGTAGTTCATCACATGTAGTGTGATGTTTAGCGTCTGCTCTGGCCCCCCCCTCAAAAAAAAAAAGTTCTGTGGAAGGTCAGCGCCAGGAGACGGTGACGCTGCTCTGTCTGTGCCCTCTGCACCTCTGCCAGGTTGGATGCCCGGCACGCGCTTCGCAGGTTTCCTCACGTCAAGGTGAAGCTTCACGTCTTCTTGATCATACGCCTGGACTGCCACGTGTGAATCTTAGTGTAAGCCGTCTGTAACATTTCTTCTAGGTGACTCGTGAGCTGGGAGACAAGATATCGAGAGAGACGTCACTAGAGCAAAAAACGCCATTGGAACATTTCCATGCGCCATTTTAATGCCCTTGAAGGGAACATTTTAGACTGGCAGCCTACAAAAGGAGCAGATCCCTCTGCTTTACTCTCCGCACCCACCCTTTATCACCCCAACATTGATGGGGAGCAGAGGGGAACCCTGGCTCCCTAGATATTTACAGGTAAGATAGCGCCAGTACGGTCCCCTTCATGGGAAACAAAATGGTGGTTTCAATTTTCTGCATCACACAGGCGAATAGGAATCCGCTACGTTATCTATTGTGGCATGGTCTGCTTCTTTAAAACACACGTTTTACATACTTTAAATTAAATAAATGAAGCCTGAATAAAATACATGTACAGTAGCTATCCTAAATTCCAGTCACACTAGAATGCACATTTTAAGTTCAATATTCAGGTGTCTA
The DNA here is from genome assembly GCF_040206685.1 of Ascaphus truei. NCBI lineage: Eukaryota > Metazoa > Chordata > Amphibia > Anura > Ascaphidae > Ascaphus > Ascaphus truei. The sequence goes on along the minus strand of NC_134494.1, from coordinate 50,468,531 downwards.
AATCCCCATATAGAGCTACATGCACAAAGATATACATTATTTTTTATAGTGTGTTGACAGAACGAGGCAATAATGCATTTTGATTCCAATTTTCACACACACACACACACACACACACACACACACACACACACACACACACACACACACACACACACACACACACACACACTCTCTCTATGACTAGGACGCTGGGACTTAAACAAATCAACCCATTTTCAAGGTAGTGACGATCACTAGAAAAACCCTATTCCTGTAACATTTAACCTTCAGAAAGTGGGACAGCCGATCTCATTCTTTAGTCTCTGCTACGTTGAAGAGTGCAGGGTTTGCTTTGCTAGAAGAGAGGTCTCGGACATGGGCAGATCTCCATATTGAGAGTGCTTGTTTATAAGTGTGTTCAGGACATTGATGCTAGCCGTTTAGACTCAGCAGAAAAGGAGTCAGACACTGCATTACGTTTGAGACTTGAGATAAAATAGATGGGGTGCCCCTGTCAAGCACGATTATCTTTTCTTTACGGTACCATGGAGGATTTTGGTCACTGTACCCACCATAACCTAACCCCGTCTGGTTCTCTCCCATACACAGCAAATAGGAATGAGCGATATATATAGCGTTACACTGCTTACGTTTGTGCTTAGGTACTGCATCCGTATCTTCTCTTGGAATGGGCAGAGTTTTGTAACCTGGAACCTTTCCAAGTTACTCTTCATTTTAACAACCTAAAAACAACAAAGAAATTTGATGTTATTTTCAAGGAAGTAAAAAAAAAAAAAAAAAAAAAAAGGGGGGGGGGGGGGGGGGAAATGAATAAGAACGTGATCTGACATTAAAAGACATATGGTGGGTAAAAGAAGTGACAAAAGCCCTCCACCCTACAGTAAATAAAAATTCCACTTGTGGTGCATTCACATGTCTCAGACAGGTCTGCAAACCTGTCTTTTCCCCATTATCGTTTAGCAAACAGTGCTTGCACTGCAGCACGGGATTCTGGGTAATGACAGGCAAATGAGCAAAGTGTGTCACTCTTAACTTCTGATCCAATCCAACACACACGCCTTAAAAAGCTTCTGTTGTCAGATAAAGCCCAAAAAGGTCAACCTTCTGGACCTTTAGTACCCCCCTGACCCCAGGAGAGAGTATCAAGGAAGCCTCTGGCCGAACACCCCCCCACCCCACCTATCCATCCATTTCCCACCCCCCCCCACCTATCCATCCATTTCCCCCCCCCACCTATCCATCCATTTCCCACCCCCCCCCCCACTTGTTTGTCTCCTTCCGTCCCCCCCCTCTCTTCCCCCCCCCCCTCTTTCTCTTTCCCCCTATAGAAAACGGGAAAATGTTATTGGTCACTACCTGATTGTATTGAGTTGAAATGTTATGGACATTTCTGTATGTACATTAATATGTGAACGTGTCCAATAAAAAAATTGTTACCAAAAAAAAAAAAGTTTCTGTTTTCAAGGAGAAGACGGCAACCTACAGATTCTTTAACTGACCCCCAACAGTACCACATGACACCCTACCAGCACCCCATGCCCTCTGCCACCAAACCAGGAGTAGTCGACTCCATCAGCTTCACATGGGTGGGGAAATCCAATAATCACATCATTCAGCTGCAGATCATGTGCTCCCAAGTTCCCTGTGTGGCTTGAAGCAATACATCGGGGCAGCACAGGAAGCCACACCCCAGCCCTGCCCTGCCCCCGTCTCTTCTCCTTTTGGCTGCATACAGTTAATACACATTCTAATGGCAGATACAAAGGCTGTGCCGGTGGCAAGGGTGATACATGCAGCTGGCTTAGGATGCTGCATTCACTGTGCCCATGTGAATAACCACTTCTGTACCTGGCAAGAGGACAAGGGAATTTGCGCCGGTTATAAATTGTGCGTTTAGTTTTATACTTTCTGAACCAGGAGGTGAACTCCTCTCCTGCTATAGGGACTGACAATGCACCTAAATCATAGCGGCTTGTAAAGTAAATGTGACAAGGAGCCTACGTGTGCTGCTGAATGGATCTGCAAGCTTTGATGCACACACACACCTGGAATGTCTCCTATTTCATTCGGTGTTGCACAGGATAGGAGGCCACAAGAGGCCCAATTAGTTTTTTTTACTCTGTATACACACACGCACCTAAATGGTACAAACACAGCATGCTGCAGGGTCCACAGCTTATAACCCCCACGGAGGAACAGCCGGGAGTTACCGCTATACTCTGAGATTGTGGCACACAAAGTATTGCGTAGCATGGTGGGGCGCCATCTCCGAAAGCAGAACTTTCTGGGGGGGGGGGGGGGGGGGGAGGAGGGGGCAGCATGTGGCCTGTCTGTTCTCCCCAGAAATTAGCCCCACGCATACAAATACCATTGCCAACTATGGCATGTACATTTCTCATGGCTGATCTGCCTTTACATAGTACAAACATGTAGTGTGTCTGTGTGTGTCTGTGTGTGTGTGTGTGTGTGTGTGTGTGTATGTATTCGAATAAGTCTCCCTCTGAAACGTTACCTTTTCCTCTAAGAACGGCGTGCTAACCGGAAAGCAGGACCAGAAGTGCCGGAGCAGCTCACCCACTGCCACGTACAAGTGTTTCAGTTCCGTCTGGATGTCATTTGGCACCATCTCTGAAACAGGAAGACAGACTTCACCCCAACTCTTTAGCTCTTCATAAAGATAGAAGTAATTACTTCCACAGTAATAATACAGATTACAGTGATAGTATTTTCCTCTAGCCTCCCCCATGGCAGTGTAAAACACGACCTGCTACATAGTAGATGAGGTTGAAAAAAGATGTACGTCCATCAAGTTCAACCTATGCTAAATTTAGACAACAGAGACTTTATCCTATATCTATACTTCCTTATTGATCCAGAGGAAGTCAAACAAAAAACCCCAGTGACATATCATCCAATGATATCTCATAAGGGGGAAAAATAAATTCCTTCCTGACTCCAAGATTAATGGCAATCAGATTAATCCCTGGATCAACATTCTTCCCATGTTTACTTATTTGGTATATCTCTTTCCTTTCTAAAAAGATGTCCAACCTTTTTATAAACAAATCTGTTGTATCTGCCATCACAGTCTCCATGGGTAATGAATCCCACACTGTAACTGCCCTTACTGTAAAGAACCCTTTCCTTTGTTGCTGGTGAAATCTCCTTTCCTCCAACCTTAAAGGGGCGACCCTGTGTCCTTTGTACTGCCCTTGGGATAAATAGTTCTTTTGAAAGCTCCCTGTACTGTCCACGAATATATTTGTATAAAGCTATCATATCCTCTCTTAGACACCTCTTTTCTAATGTAAAAAAGAATCTAATTTAGCTAGCGTCTCCTCAAATTAGATGGTCCATCCCCTTTAATAATTTGGTGGCTCTTCTCTGCACTCTCTCTAGTTCTATAATGTCTTTTCTAAGGAGTGGTTCCCAAAATTGTACTCCATATTCAAGGTGAGGTCTTACTAATGCTTTGTAAAAGGGGCATAATTATGTTTACTTCCCTTCCATCCATTGCCCGTTTGATGCAAGATAAGATCTCGTTTGCCTTTGCAGCTACTGCATGACTTTGGGCACTATTGCTAAGCCTGCTGTTTACAAGCACTCCTAAATCCTCCATCAAGGATTCCCCCAATTTAACCCCATTTAATTTGTAAGTCGCCTGTTTATTCTTGCTTCCCAAATGCATAACCTTACATTTATCTGTATTAAACCTCATCTGCCATTTACCTGCCCACATTTCCAGTCTTTCCAAGTCCTTCTGGAGAGAAATGACACCCTGCTCTGATTCTACTACCTTACACAATTTAGTATCATCAGCAAAGATGGAGACTTTGCTCTGGATGCCAACCTCAAGGTCATTAATAAACAAGTTAAAAAGCAGGGGTCTCAGTACCGATCCCTGAGGTACTCCACTGACAACCTTAGCCCAACCTGAAAAGGTTCCATTTATGGCAACCCTCTATGTCTGTCCTTCAACCAGTTTTCAATCCAGGCGCATATATTTTTACTGAATTCAATTTGCTTTATTTTGTACACCAACCTCGTGTGTGAAACCGTATCAAAAGCCTTTGCAAAATCTAAGTTCACCACATCAACTGCATTACCCTGGTCTAAATTCCTACTTACCTCCTCAAAGAAACAAATGAGGTTAGTTTGGCATGATCTATCCTTCATAAATCCTTGCTGACTATTACTAATAATGTTGTTTTCCATTAGGTATTCCAGAATATTATCCCGTATTAAACCTTCAAGTAACCCTCTGTGCTGGAGGAACTATTCCCTTGGCTGCTAGAGGAATCAGTCTCCCCAGCCTTGCCATTTCTGACCTGACACTCCCAATATCTTCACTCAACATGGCAAATCTATTGGGATGGGTCAGCTCAGAACTGGCCTGCCTCTCCCTATCTGTTACCCAGCTACCTACCTGGTCCTCATTAACAGCACCACTATCTGCACCACTATTCGAAGCAAGGGCCTGCACAGTGAGCTCTAAATCCGTTTTGAGATTGCCAATGTCCCTCAATATTGCAAGTTGCCTCTTCAGATCAGCAATCTCTGACTCTAAAGAGACCCCCCGCTCACACCTCTCACAGCGGTATGCTCCTTGGAACAGCTGCTCCAAGTGCACATACATGTGGCAAGATGTGCATTGAGTGGCATTTTCAATCCTGCTCATTGTAGCAACTATGAAGTTTATAAGTACTAATAATAAACTGTACTTCAATATACTATACCTTGTTTAACCCCTTCCTTGTTCAAACGGCTTCTGATTCTAAGGGCACACTTAATACAACCAGCACTTGAAATCAACCAGTCACACAGATCAGCACACGCAAGCCAAGTGCCTTAAAGCTACAGACCAAGCAATATCCTACATTGGGGTTTTTAAATAAATCAATTCTGTACTATGGGAAATACATGTAGCATTTTATATTTTATTTTTTTAACAAATCTGAACGACATTTTTAATGTATTAGAAAGTAACAATCATTTTGTGTTTCTATAGCAACCATTTACAAAGTCACATCCCCTTCCTCTTCTGAAACAGGCTCTGGCGCACCCCTTTTTGAGCCCTGTCCTCTGTCTAGCAGTGCACCAATTGTATCTAGTGACTGCCTGGCCACATGATCTTCCCCACAGAAGGTTGATCCTTTTCTGCTGCACTGACAGCCATTTAGTGAACCCCCGAGCCAAATATTCGCTGATCGATCAGAAACATAGCTAATTACTTATTGTGTGAATTGTATTGATGCACATATTAAAGGGAAAAAATAAAAACGCAGCTTGGACTGCTGCTTTAAAACTCTGTTTTGTCATTTAAGCAGGTGAAGCGGTTGGGTATAGAAATATACCGTATAGAAAGTTAACTTCCTTCCTACCTCAGCTGGGACGCACAATTAACCCTTTAGTAACTACTGCCATGGGAGATGTGCAGGAAACAACGTTTTTCTTTTGGAATTTGATTTTCCTTTTGCCGCTTAATAACACAGACTTCAATGTCACATCACGCAGCAATTTTTCATTCAGAGATGTTGTGAATCTTCAAGCAAATAATTGAGCAGCTTCATGACAAAATATGACTTGCCCTGAGAATTGGGAGAGGAGTTGGGTGTAGACTGGGTTACTAATCTAGGTATTTATACCTTAAAAGCAGCGTGACAGGTTGCAGTGTTTACATTTTTTTATTTTATTTATAGGGGTGAAGCAGGGGGCCGCCGGAGCTGAAACCCGTTCATTTCAGCTACGGGGACCCCGCTTCCCCAGATACCCGCTTCCGTAGGGGGCGACGGTATGAACGTCATGTTTAAAATGTCCCTTGTCACGCGGGCTAATAGGAAGCTGAAAGGGAGGACGTCACGGCTTACTATTGGCCCGTGGGACGTTTAAGCCGCCATTATGTTAGTCCCAACTAGCCGCGTCGGAGCTGCTACCTGCAAAGATGCTAGCCCCCCCTAAGTATCTCAGGAAGCAGGGGGACCTGGGACCCGAGATTAACACGGTCCAGCTCCGGAGCCTGTAGCTCGGCCCCTGCAAAGTACGGTGTGTTTTTAAGCAGCAATCCAAGCAAACCGGTTTTATTAAAGTTGTTTAAACATAATATTGAATCTCCGGACATGAACCCCACCCATTCATTTCAGCTCCACGGACCCTCCCCCCCCCCCCCAAAATATTTACCTTTGTAGGGAGTGCTGGCACCTTTCTTCAGTTTAAATGTCCCGTCACGGGCCAATAGGAAGCCACACCAAATTATATCACGGCTTCTTATTGGCACATGTGACGCAGGACATTTAAAACCGCCATTATGTGAACCCCAGCTAGCCTAGCCGGAGTGGCTACCGGCACCCCCTACAGAGGTAAAGTATCTCGGGCAGCAGGGGGTCCTTGGAGCAGAAGCTAATGGTATTCAGCTCCGGAGACCGCTACTTCAAACATATTCAATCCGCTGGGACTGCTGCCTTCGCTAGTGCTGCTGCAAAGCAGGGGTGCGCAAGCTTTTCTTGCTGCCCCCCCCCGCCTGCTCTCCTCCGTTGTCACGCCCCCCCTTACTTCAGTGCGGCGTCATTTGACGTCACGTTACCATGGCAGCCATGACGTCACATGACCCTGCGGCGTCATTTCACACCATGGTCACGCGTCCTGAAGCCGGCTGAACCTCAGTAAGTAGAGGTTGCAGAGGCCTCGCGCTGTACCTCTACAACCGCCCGCGCCCCTCAAAAAAAAAAATCTTGCGCACCCCTTCTGTAGAAGAAACCTAGCAGTCACATTCAGATTACATGTAGCCTCTTACTGCCACTCTGTTGTAACAAGACATGTAAAAGGCAGCATGGGAAAAACGTAGCTGGTTTAACCTGATGTGCAAATATTCCGTGAGTTTTAGCTCTGCAGAGGTGCGGGAGCTGCCCAAACCGCTGCTGTCTTTTACACGTTAGCAACAGGACCCCCACCTACAGCAGGCCCTTTAACTTGCAAGACAAAACGTGCCCCCTGAAGGGTAGTGACGTCTGGACTATAATGCTGCGTGTGCAACTGCAGGGACATTAACACGGGCAAAGTGCATTTTTCCCCCACAGCGAAACTGATTACAATGCCAATGTGATGAAAATAGATGCTTCAGATAGTATAACAATGCTTACACAATGTGAGAAGCCCGGCCATTTGTAAGCATTTTCAGATAGATATAAAACAAATGCCACAGTAAACGTCCGGCCCGCCTACTTGTTTTCTAACCCGGCCCAATGGGAAAGCAGGGGAAGAGCAGCTGGTGACCCAAATGGAGGAACTCACGGTTTATGGCTTGCTGTGTTCCGCCCTGCATCAACGCTCCTCCGGGAGACAGAGCCGAGATCGTCCCACTAGCAGCACCGCTGGAAAGAACCTGGAACGGCAAGGAGCGAAACCCTGATGAATTTGTAACGATCATGCATTGCTGGAGCTCGTCTGTGCAAAATCTGCTCCACACAAATGTAACTTCTGTTCCGAAACCGCATATCAACATGCACGGTTTCTATTAGTTGAGCCATGATTAGCAGCATCATGACAAAATATTAAGTGACATGCCCTGAGAATTGGGAGAGGAGTTGGTCGTGACTGGGTTACCAACCTAGGCATTTACAGGTTGCAGTGTTTAAAAACATTTTTTTTAGTGTAGTTCGTTATAGGGTTGAAGTAAGGGGTCTCCTGAGCTGAAATACGTTAATTTCTGCTTCCCAAGATACATTTAAGCCGCCATTATGTTAGTTTCAACTATTCCCGTCGGAGCTGCTACCTGCAGAGATGCCAACACCCCCTACGGAGTATAAGAATCTCTGGGAGCAGGGGGTCCTTGTACACGAAAATTAATGTGGTTCAGCTTCAATCCTATAGCTAAAAACAACCACTGCAACCTGGAATGCTGCTTTAATACACCAGCAAAGCTAACTGCAGCGTGAGGTCATACAGTCGCTGCAATGCGTCCAAGCCCCTCTGGCACTGAAGGTGCTAAACTGAAGACAAGGATTCTGGGTAATGCCAACACAAATGAGCACAATGTAGGAGTCAGTTTAGTTCTGCACAGATGTAGTGTACATGTAGTGATCGTGCACCAGTAATCAGCCCTTCTGCAGACCCGCTTCTGTACAGAGCAACATCAACTTCTCCTCATCTTCTAGGTCAGAGGAAGACAACTCCAGTTCTAAAGAGCAACTAACAGGTCAGATGTTCAGGATATCCCTGCTTCAGCACAGGTGGCTTGAAGACTGAGTCACTGATTGAGCTACCTGCGCTGAAGCTGGGATATCCTGAAAACTTGACCTGTTGGTAGCTCATGAGGACAGGGGGTTGGCTTCCCCTGCTCCAGGTCTATAACAGCAGGATTATGTCAGTCAGCCCGGATATCTTACTGCCCCTTTGCTTTTACAGATTATTTTCTAATACTCCTTTCTCCCCATGCGACAAAGGGAAGCCGGGGCCGGCCAAAAGCAGTGAGAGCCGATCATCTTACTTCTGGGCATGTTAAAAATAATATCCACCAACATATTCCGACTAGAACCGAGGAGAATAAAATAACGAGACCAGAGCAGTCAGGCCGGGTCCGTCCCCATGTCAAACCGTACCGGGCTTAAACGGAGAATAAGACAGAACGTTAATAGTGTCCTTGGCATCCTACGCGTTGAACTGCGACGGAGACGCTTCCTACCTGAGTTAGCCTTGGTATGTAGTTTTCCATTTGTTGTGTAATACTATGAAAAGAATTAATAATATCCTGACTCGTTGCATATTGCTGGGACTGGATCGGAGTTGGACCATGGTAATACCTGGGGGAAAGGGGAAAAATAAATGGTGAAAATTATTTTTAAAACACTAAGGAAAACCAACAAAATGTTCACCAACAAGAGAATGCTACAAACTAGACGCACTCAGAACAACCTTATATTTATCTTTATCGCTACCACTTCTCACTAAAATAGGACTGAGACATTCACATTGCTATGGGGACATCATGAGAACCTAGTCCAAGATGAGAAGAGTGCGTAATCAATATTGTGTGCACACAAAAAAAATAATCTACTATATATTTGTAAACGTCTGCTGTTCGCTATGCATTTGGACCCCACTTAAGATATTGTTGCCAAATTGTGCATGATGGTTCCCGAGATCAAGGAGCAGGTTTTTGTGTAAGTTTGGATACAATTCACAGATGACAGCACATAAATCACACATGGCATGATCCCATCACACAACCACTTCATCTTGGCCGCTCTGAAACTCCAATTTGCAGCACTAGCAAAAATACAGGAGCAGCCGAAGTTCTTCCCACGTACGAGATCAGAGTTTGGGACGAGAGGACAATGTCCCACAAACACGCAGCATTAAAGGCCCTCGATCTAACACTTCATGAACCAAGTGGCAATGAAACTATTATGGGTGGAGTTGTTGCTGGTTTTTTATCCCAAAAATGTAATTATCCATTTATAAAATGGCAGAATTATTTTGATTTCTTACAATTCCCGAGCATTGCCGGGAACTTCCAGCTAGTCTTATATAAAGAGAGCACGGCGGTGAAGCAGGCGAGCGATTATCATGGCAAATGAACCATGGCACAAACATGCGATGTGCTTTCCCGGCCCAATGAGAAAACCTACAAAGTTCTAGTTAGCGGGACACCATCACATGGACTCCGTCAATCTTTACATCCGCGGGAAAAAGAAAACGGCTTCTATTCCAATTCAATGGGCAATGTTCTGATAAGGCAAACCGGGATCTTAAAACCGCAAACACTCGGGGGGGACATGTAGAGATGCCAGATTGATCTAGTTTAGCAAGGTTATAGGTGCAGCTCTTCATATCTTCATAGAGCCGCCCGCCAATACAAGGCTTTCAGGGTTGACGCTTAGGCCGAGCTCACACTGCCTGCTACGGCCACGCTCGCTCCTGCAGCACAGCGATCTGTGAGCTAGCTGCAGGAGTAGGGTCACGGCGATTGGGGGTGTGATAAACGCGTCACAAAGCTGGTTCGCCTTTATTCGCTGAACCAGCTCACGTGACGCGACTGCAGCCCGATATTTCAATTTGGGTTGTGGCAGAAAAATGTCGCAGCGTCAACGCTGTACTTTGCCGCCACAAGCAGTTTCTAGTGTGACAACTCTCATCCACTAGCCTCAAAGGGCGCCGAATGTGCGCGCGCACGTCGCGTAGCAGGCAGCGTGAGCGAGCTCTTAGAAGACATCAGGTCACTTTAAAGGCGTTGCAAAGGGGGCAAAACATGTAATTTGGCAACCGTGATATTTTATCTCAAAGAATTAGTCATTTTTTTAAATAAAACACTTTAATAAGTAAACATGTTTTTTGATAAAGAAAACCAGCCTGGTACACAAGTAGGGGTAATGACTGGGCTTATATTAGCGGAGACTTGCGACATGATAAATACAAATATCCCACTAGTACGTGTGTTAACCCTGCGGTGCATTAACCTTTCCTATTGCCCAACATTATCCCATTCTTGTCGTGTCAATCATTTTATACATTGCCTTTTTTTTTTAATGCATTTAAAATGACCCCAGCTCAGTTTAAAGGAAGAATGACTGTCTGCAGCTTGATGCAAAGGTGTTTACAAATGTTCTGATCTCAAGTTTCAGATAGCAGAAAAGCTTGGAAGGTAACAGGTATACAGGAAACACTGAATGTTTGTGAAGCCCTTGTGAGATGCAGCTTACCTATCTGACTTCTTTAGATTCAGTGCAATGGGCTTCACACCGTTATTCTGCCCTAAATCTTCATAGTCAATGGACTCCTGTAATTTCACCTACAACACACAAAAAAGCGGCATTTTGCTTAGCAGTTTCCACATTCAGCCAAGAGAGGTCTGGCCCAAAACAAGTATAACACACCATGTACTTGCCAGTATATGCTAGGGCAGAGGTTCCCACGTCCAGTCCTCAAGAACCTCCAAAAAGGTCTGTTTTTAAGGATATCCCTGCTTCAGCACAGGTGGTTCAGTCAAAATGACAGCAACCTGTGCTCAAGCAGGGATATCCTTAAAACCTGGACGGTAGGGTGGTTCTTGAGGACAAGTTGGAAAACACGGTGCTCGAGCACCCTTATACAAACTGGAACATATATTACGTAAACAAACATTCTCAACAGTTAGATGTCGTCATACAGCAGCCCCCACCAAAAGGGAAAGGCGACGCCGAAAACATCTGTACTGTAGCTACCGAATTAGTGGGGTGGTTTAGCCTCAGGAGCAGACAATATAGTTTGGCTTCCAAGAAGCACCTGGGTTGCAGTCCAGTGAATGAGGAGTGAATACTTGACAGGTTACCTTTTTCACTGGGGGTTGAAAAAAGTCCGAGTCCCTGGAGTTTCCATCGGTGCTACTGGTTTCACTGCATTGGTCATTTTGTGCTTCCCTTCAAAGACAGATGAAAATGTGGTTAAGACCGTTCCGGAGAGACGAGGCATCATCACGCAGAATAGAAAACACTTAGAAAGAACAGGACACAAGTAATAGTCCCACTTCACAACAAACACTGGAGTTGCTAAATAGCCACAACTATATTTTATTGGGGGTCTCGGAAGCAGAGTTCCAGCAACTGTTTTATTTTTTTTTTTAAAGAGATCAACAACAATCTCCATATAAACGATTATAAAATGATTAGGAAGGTGGCAGAAATACTAACCGGGAGGTGACCGTTACCTGCTCCACCACAGCTCTTTATTTAAAGAATTCTTTATTGCAGTTTAGACAAATTAATCTCTTTGATTAGGGCTCCAGCATCTTTTTTTCCCCCTACAAAAACACCACTCGTTAATACCCATAGAATACTTTCCGTGCCATGCTTAAGGAGCGCTACAAAAACACCACTCGTTAATACCCATAGAATACTTTCCGTGCCATGCTTAAGGAGCGCTACAAAAACACCACTCGTTAATACCCATAGAATACTTTCCGTGCCATGCTTAACGAGTGCTTTCAGAATTGTAACATTTGTGTTGGCTTTTCAAATTTACATCCCCAAAAGTGGAATGCTCGATGACAAGTAACGGCAAAAATAATCCCGCACCAATGGTCGGACACCGAGTGTCAGGAGTTTCTATTTAGCCACGGGAAGGAAGGCAGCAGAAATTCAGGCATCCCAGTGCGTTATAAAGCAATATATAGAAAATCCCAACGCCGTAAATAGTTTACTCCTTTCAGTGACAGAATGACCACGGTTTCTGCGTTACGGATATTCTGGCTTCATGGCCATGTGATTGCTTCTGAAAAGATTACATAGCTCTCACACTCCCCCCGGACGTTTAGAAATGGAAGGGTAAGTATTACTTTTCCATTTCAAGCAGCAAAACACGGAGCACTGCGCGATTTAAAAACACGTAGCACTGCGCGATTTAAAAACACGTAACACTGCGCGATTTAAAAACACGTAGCACTGCGCGAATTTAAAAACACGTAGCACTGCGCGAATTTAAAAACACGTAGCACTGCGCGATTTAAAAACACGGAGCACTGCGCGATTTAAAAACATGGAGCACTGCGCGATTTAAAAACACGGAGCACTGCGCGATTTAAAAACACGTAGCACTGCGCGATTTAAAAACACGTAGCACTGCGCGATTTAAAAACACGGAGCACTGCGCGATTTAAAAACACGTAGCACTGCGCGATTTAAAAACACGTAGCACTGCGCGATTTAAAAACACGTAGCACTGCGCGATTTAAAAACACGTAGCACTGCGCGATTTAAAAACACGTAGCACTGCGCGATTTAAAAACACGGAGCACTGCGCGATTTAAAAACGTATTTCTTCATTACAAGAATTGAAGCAGGGGGCTTTACGAAAATTAACTGCGTTAATTTTCAGGACCCCATTTCTCGAGATACTTGCATCGGTAAGGGGTGCCGGTATCTGCAGCCAGGGAACTTTTGTGCCCAACAAAATGGCGGCTTAAATATCTGGCAGGCCAATAGGAAGCCGTGACATCCCCTGTGGCTTCATATTAGCCCGCGTGTCCTTGGCATTTAAACATGGAGATACCGGCGCTCCCTATGGAGGTATCTCTGGAAGTAGGTGGTCCCCGGAGTTGCAATTAACACAGTTCAGCTCCGGAGACCCCTTGCTTCAATTCTGTAACAATAATTTAAAAAAAATGTAAAACGCGCAGTGCTACCGGTTTTGCTGCTTTCAGCTTTGAGCGAAAAGGGTATGGACTTTCAGTAAACACAGGTTGCGGGTTGGAGACGGGTACAGCAAGGGGCCACTGGACACGCGTTCCACGATAACAGATTCTGCCTCGTCAGCTAAAAACACCATGTCAGGATCACCCCAAAAAACATAACGTACTCTTTTCTGAGACCCGCTGCTAGCACCATGGCACTGTGATGATTGAAGCGTTTAATAATGGCGGCATTGCTATTCTCCTTCGTGGATTTCGAGTTTGACGTAGATGGCGCAGAGGAAACTCCATAGCCCTGCAATGAAAACATGCAACACGCAGGTCGCAAGAACAACTCCCCGTTAACATGCTGGAAATGAACACTAGCCAAAGCTGGAATTTTTGCTACAGAAGTTTCAGGCTGTAATACGGAGACTTTATAATTGCCCTTCAAGTTTACTAAATAAGATGGAGAAAGTGGTGCTCCACGTCAGGTTCATCTGGGGGCCTTAAATTGCACAGTAACCTTATTGAAGTGCATGGGATTACTATAACGAGCATCAGTTTATTAATAAGGTCGTCAGAGAGAAACCATTAAAGTACAGAGAGTCAGTGCAATAACAGGATCAAGCTATGTGCTGGGCATAAAACAATAATATCAAGCCCTCTCAATTATATACACTACCAATACAGGTGTTTAGGTTAAATGTGTATTAACTAAGCAGTGTGATTCCATAAGACAACGTACGGCCCATTCACTTTAATGAGCTGGATGGGGTCGGCTGGCTCTGGGGAGGGGTGGGGTGTGGGTTGGGATAAGGGCTGTTGTGTGTGTATATCCCTTACTTACTGATAAAACCAAAAGTAGTTCTATAGAGGTGAAATTAAATCTAATAATGGTCTCTTGGTAGCTAGTTTCTCGCATTCCTTTGCTGGCACTCCAAGCCTGTGCTCCCCATCCCATCCACGAGTGTCACAACCCCAAATTACAAGCATGTAAAAGATCACATTGCCATAATATTAATGTTGTACAAAATATTTGACATGCTCAGAGTTCACAGAATGCTCTGCATTCATCTGCTGCAGAGCTCCCGTGCGTAACCCGAATCCCACACAAACAGGTCATACCTCATCCGAGCACTTATCTTCCAGGGCCAACAAATCTAGCAGTGGGTTCTTCACCCCCTGGGAGACCATAGATTTTAAGCCTAAAATCAAAAACAACAGGTACATTGGTGGTGTTGGTAGGTTTGGTGCAGGGGTGGCCAACTCCAGCACCTAAAGAGCAACCAACAGGTCAGGTTTTCAGGATATCCCTGCTTCAGCACAGGTGGCTCAATCATAATGACTGAGCCACTTGTGCTGAAGCAGGGATATCTGGAAAATCTGACCAGTTGGTGGCTCTTGAGCACTGGAGTTGCCCACCCCTGGTTTAATCTGTTGTGTGTATATATAGCGCGCGTGTGTGTGTGTGTGTGTGTGTGTGTGTGTGTGTGTGTGTGTGTGTGTGTGTGTGTGTGTGTGTGTGTGTGTGTGTGTGTGTGTGTGTGTGTGTAAAAAAAAAGTTTGTGCAAAAGTTAAAAGAATTACACAAAAAAAAAAATGCCAAAATGTTACATTAAGGGGTTTACTGCTCTGTCTAAGCTACAATTTTTTTTTTTTTTAACCCAATAGTGGAGAATACAATGTGAAACACAGGCCTTGCATCCTGTAGAACAGTACCGACTTCAAAGTTCCTGCAAGTATCCTACACTCCAGTTCCTGCAAGTATCCTACACTCCAGTTCCTGCAAGTATCCTACACTCCAGTTCCTGCAAGTATCCTACACTCCAGTTCCTGCAAGTATCCTACACTCCAGTTCCTGCAAGTATCCTACACTCCAGTTCCTGCAAGTATCCTACACTCCAGTTCCTGCAAGTATCCTACACTCCAGTTCCTGCAAGTATCCTACACTCCAGTTCCTGCAAGTATCCTACACTCCAGTTCCTGCAAGTATCCTACACTCCAGTTCCTGCAAGTATCCTACACTCCAGTTCCTGCAAGTATCCTACACTCCAGTTCCTGCAAGTATCCTACACTCCAGTTCCTGCAAGTATCCTACACTCCAGTTCCTTCTATGCTGATTTACAGAACATGTTTACATTCTGCAGGAATGACTGTGGAGTTGCTAGGGAATATGGCCATTGACATCACTGACAATGCGTATGAACCAAGCTTTCCTGTCTTTTAGAGAAGACAGACTGGAGCGAATATTGGTCTGTGTCGGAAATATTGGCTTGCAATGGCTGTAAATTGCAAGTCTGGCTAAAGAAACACCTGATACAGTACAACTTACACAATTAAACTTAACCCCAAGTCCACAACTGTACCTTTCTCATCCAGTTTGGCGCACTCCGCAAACAAATCTTTCGAGCCCGTGTTGAGTCTGTCCCGGTGAAAATAATGAGACTGGAAAAATCGCGTCCAAAACTCTTTCTCCGTCATGGTGTGGGGGACGTTTTCTGCATATTTCAGCTTCACTGTTGAGAAGAAAGACTGAGTGACTCCTGTTTTAGCTTATGGACGTGTTAAATGCCACGATATGGAGTTAATATATTCTGGTCATGCAAAGAAGTGCACAGAAATGTCAAACAGCAGGCGGAATCTCCAAAAATCAGCAGATGTGACTAAATCAAGTAAGATGAATACAATTCTCTCACAGTGACAGTCTTTGGCAAAGCGCTATGACGCGTGGAACGCGTTAGAGGTTGCCCACTGTGTGTTTTTTTCCACTTGTTGCTATGTAATCGGCTGAGCAATAAATATTTTCTATAGCGATCCAGTTTGCCATCCTTCTATGCTGTGCACGTGTCACCCCTCCCCCATGGGAGGACTTCCGGTATCGTTTCGTCGACAGTCGAGTGTACGCAGATTCCCAGAGCAGTGATCAAGGAGGTCGTGAGTAATACCCCCTCACAGATCACACACACTATGCTTTCTAGACTGAATTTAACACTGCTGGATATTCTACATTGTTACCCTTTAGCCATTAATGGAGGTGTGTTTGTCCCTTCAGTGTGACTATATTCACTACCCCTCAAGGTGTTCATTTTAGGCTGTGGGTATCTCCTTTATAGGAGTTTCTATTTCAAGTAATAGTACCTTTGGACTTTAAAGGAATCCGGAGTGGCTCTTTATTTTCATATGCTGCGTTCAATTTCCTATGGGTTATTCAAACACATGAGATTTGTACCCCAACATATATATATATATACATATATATATATATATATATATATATATACAGTGTTCGACAAACCTATACATTTGCTCGCCCCGGGCGAGTGGATTTAACCCCCGGGCGAGTAAATATTGGCCCAAGCAGCACACGTTTGACTAATATATATATATATATATATATATATATATATATATATATATATACACACACACACACACACACACACACACACACACACACACACACACACACACACACACACACACACACACACACACACACACACACACACACATATATATATACACATACACACATATATATATATATATATATATATGTGTGTGTTTTCTGAGCGCTACTGTGTGGACTTGTTCCAGTTATCCATTCAGTCTAAGAAGTGCACAGAAATGTCAAAAAGCAGGTGGAATCTTCAAAAATCACCAGTTGCGACTAAATCAAGTAAGATGAATATAATTCTCTCACAGTGTGGTACTGTGACGAAGGAGAGCTAGAGGTCAGACAATCCATTAAAGAGACACCAGAATGAAAGCTGGAGATGGGATGAGAGGGAGCAAGACGACCATCATTCAAAGAATGGTTAACTCAACTTATGTCTGCTCAGTACCTGGCATTGTACAGTCACACGACACTCCCTGTGGAGGTATAAGCGACTTTCATCACTTTGTGCTGATTACATTTCTGCCATTAGGAGTGAAACGCAGTGTTCTACCTGCTAGATTATCTCCTCTACTTTGTCCTTATTACTTAATTAGTGTCAAAATCTCCAGTACCATTGGTAAACTATATTAAAAAAAAGATTATTATTAGGAATATTTAAACAGCAATCCAGTCCTACTCTGTGGGATCCTCTGGTTCCTCCAAACAGTGGAGAATTCAAATGTAACATTGACTGATAAAAAATGATCAGTAGATAATTAGCGCTGATTGGGCACAAACACGTGGAAAATCCCATTGACTTGAATAGGGGCTTCAGTGTGTTGGAGCATGTTTGACACCAACACACTTTAGTGAACACCCCCCCCTTGGGTCTGCCAACAACACTCCCTGTGCAGTTTCCTGCTGGTAGTGGAATGGAATAGAAGAATGGTCCGAAAACACTCTATTCTTTCTGGGGAATACAGAGCATCAGAGGTAAAGTGAATGAGATTAAACTAAATGTGAAGAATGTGCCACCACGAATAATGGATACAACAACTGCTAGCGAGGGGATTCAAAGTCCGTGCTCACCAAGGCTATGGACATTACAGCCAACTGGAACCTTACTCTCTCACTGTTTCACTTACACAATGTACACACAAAAAAACACATCAAGGGTATCCTGTGGTGGTAAAAAGAGGAGTTCCTACCTGCTGGATATGTCCTGAATATTGATTCTATGATATCTGAAGTCAAGTTATACCGCAGACCATTGCACCCATCGGTTTGAGGTCGGACATCCGCCTAAGACCACACAAGACACCCCAGTTAGCTCGTGAAATCTGCCGATCCCCCGCTGTGTAAAAGGAGTGTGTGTGTGGCCTGGAGTATGACTATACCACCGCACACACCAATCTCCTTGGTTCGTTCTATGTAGCCCAATGTGGCAGTTTTTGGATGAAAACCCCCATAGAAGTCAATGGGGATTTTCGACCCAAAACGGCTGCTTTGGACTACATAGAATAAGGCCTACAACCCATCCTCTTCCTACACATCCCTGTCAAACCCACCCATTCCTTCACATAATGTAAAGGAAATTACTTGTGGGGCCTCAAACACAGCCACCTCTGAGGGTTTCCTAAGGATTACTCGTCTCTGAAGGAACCAATGCTACTTTAGATATAAATGCATCATTACCTCATGTACATCATTTCTTAACTAACCAATAAAGCTGCAGTCTCCCTTGTCCATTTCCTTCAGCTCTGGGGACCCCCGTTACCATTATAATTACGGGTACAAAAGCAGTGTGTTCCTGCTCCTCTAGGGGAAACAAAATGGCTTTTTAAACCTCTTGTGTTACGCGGGCCAATAGGAAGCCCCAACGTCTTCCGTTGTGACTTCCCATTGAGCCCTGGGAAGTGGGGGATTTAAATAACAGGAAGTACTGGCACTTCTTTAGGGATATATAGAGACAGATGGATAACTATGGGGTTCCCAGAAATCAAACAGTTCAGCTCCAGGGACCCCTTACTTCCAATCCTGGTAAATAAAAAAAGGGGGAGGGGTGGATGCAGCAAGTATTGCATATTCCATTATAAATTGTTGATGTGCCTTTTAAATGAAGGTTTTGGTACTTCATTTGAAAAGAATTGAAACATTTTAAGATACATAATAAACATGCACGAGTTCCATTGTCTGAGGTGCTTTCACTTGCTATCAGAACAGGGGCTTTGAAATGTGCATTCCCATGACAAAAACACACACCCAAAATGTGTTATTGTGACTACATGTACCCACCGCACACCCTTACCCTCCTCACCTTGTCCTATTAAACAAGTTGCACGTCCATGCACTCCTTCAGTCTCTGTATTACTCCCAACATCATTTAGATTGGGGCAAAGGAGTAACAAGAGCTTACAATCTTTCATTTTCATGTATTATGCACATATTCTTATTTGTATTGTTCTCCCTGTACAGTGTCATATATATCATCTCTGTAATGCACTGCGTACATAGTTGGCACTTGGGTTGTAAGCTCTTCAGGTCAGCGACTCCTCTTAACGTTTACTTTTATGTCTGTAGCACTTATTCCCATTATGTCTCCTACTATTGGTTACGTGGTACTGCTGTGACGCGCTGTGTACCTGAACGGCCCTATACAAATTAAGCAATACACAAACACAATTCTATGAGGTCATCCAGATCAATTACTGGCGTATAAAAACAACCCCCCAATTCTTCTGGAACGGGAAAAACAGTTTTCAGAGAACGTTGCAGGACTGACCTTTAATAGACCATTGAATATATTGATAGTGATTAGGGGTTTTGGCCTATATGCATGACTCGATGCGAATCGCGTCGGAATGAATAGTGTATGCACTTGACTGCTTTCATACATTTCTTTGTAACAGTCTTTCATCCTGCAGTTGTCCTGAGCTTTTAGTGCAGCAATAAAGTTCTAAATGGAGAGGCTACAATTGGAGAAATCCGCGCTCGTACTGCATTAGATGTCGTGTAAATGACAGATCCCCTTGCTGCTAGGTGCATAGAGTTACTCCCCACAATCTCCTAGATGAGATAACCCGAAGGTCTCTCTAAGAAAAACGATACAGAATATGCACACGCCACAAAATATGGGAACCCCTGGCTAGAAGCCTAATAGAAGCCAACAGTAGGAGGTCGAGTAGCAAGAGACCTAGGGTTGGGCCTAGAAGGAAGGGAGCTAGACAGCAGAAATATGGGAAACACAGAGACTGCCCAGGTCGCTCGGTAGAATGTATTCCCCGCTCGAGCGTCCTGGTTTCTGCCTCAGCCAATGGGTGCGCGCGCTAGGACAGCCTCATGTGACCTCGATGCGTTTCACTACAGTGTGCTTCGTCAGGGGGTCCCCTGCGGGGAATACATTCTAGCGAGTGAAGGCGCAGTCCGGGCTGCTACATCAGCACGATCCTCGGCGACCCGTTTTTCAGCTGCACGGTCAGTTGTGTCCTCTCCCTCTGGGGTTTTTGTCTTAGTTGGCTTTATATTCCTTTGTTCCGCTGCACGGTCAGTTGTGTCCTCTCCCTCTGGGGTTTTTGTCTTAGTTGGCTTTATATTCCTTTGTTCCAGGCAGATGTTGCCTTGTGAAGTTTTGCAATGTTATGTCGTGTCTGTAGTGATATATTTAGTCACTGCAGGTGCTTAG
Source organism: Ascaphus truei (assembly GCF_040206685.1). Lineage (NCBI taxonomy): Eukaryota > Metazoa > Chordata > Amphibia > Anura > Ascaphidae > Ascaphus > Ascaphus truei. The sequence continues at coordinate 50,448,329 of NC_134494.1, read as the reverse complement.
TTTTTGTTACACATTTGGGTATTTTGGTTGTTTTAGTCTTGGGTTGTCACCCATTGCGACTCCTGTATGTTATTGTATGCTGGTTATTTTAACCTGCGAGGTTAAGGGACCTGTATTAAATAATGGATTTGTATCGAGCCCCGGTGCGCTGTGCGCATATTCTTTATTGCTAAATGGACAGCCTCTTTGGATTGTTTTTACTTTCGAGTCTTTAATGACATTACATTGTACCAACTCCTTACACAAACCCCTAATGGACTGTGTGTCGGCATCCAGGTTGGCAATTGATTGATTATGGCTTATAGACAAAAGCGTTAATCTCCAACACAACTTACCAGGAACGCAGCAGATATGCCCACATCCTGCTTCATATTAGACGATACGGCGCTGTCCAAAGAGTTCAGGCTAAGTCGATTGGACCAGAATTCCTCAGCGCTGATCACCTGACTCACTACAAGGTCCTTATAGAGCTGGAATAAGACGGGATCTTCCTTCAGCATTCTACCAAAACCAAGGGGGGAATGAATTAAACAAAAAAGAGAACTTAGAAAAATAAATAAAAACAGGGTTAGGGTCATACCATCGCCTTTGTAGTCTTAAAAGTAGCTGTAGCCACGCAGTCTGCCTAGGGGTTTACTGCTAGAGTAAAAGTGCTTTGCCACCTGCCATGCACACACGGCAATGCAGAACATACAAAGGATGAAGACTTGTACACAGATAGATGGGGCGACACCTACTTTAATAACGTAAATACATCACGTTCCTTTGTACATTCCTAACATAACTTAATCTTCTCAATAAAACCTGCCACTGTTATGAGCTCAAGTTATCCAGAGGCTACTGTGCATTGATAGCAGATAAGATACAAAGCCTTTATAGCAACAACATTCAAATGTAAGCGTGTTATACTCGGACAGAATTGTGCAAACTCAGTGTGTTTATATTTCAGAGGGTTCCAATAAAAAAAGTATATTGTACTATGCTTTTGACAGTCAGGTGTGACTTTATAGACACCAATCGGTATAACCGCGTGATAACGGGGTCCATAAGGCAGGTTTGGGGACCTGTGGAGGACATGCAGATATACTTATGGGAACATTCACTGCTGATAATGTCTTCCCTGTGCGTTGACCAACAAACCTGCCAATTTTTCTTGCTTGCTTTCTTACTTAGGATTCCCTTGTGTTTACCGCAAGCAGCTTTCAAATCATTTCCTATATTAACTTACAGCAAACAAACACACCACTCGTGAGCACATTCACATGTCTGCAACCCTGCCTTTCCCCATTATCTCTTAGCATACAGAGCTTCCACTGCAGCTAGGGATCCTGGGTAATGACATGCATATGAGCACAGTGTCACCTTTTGCTTCTTACCTATTTAAACATGAAGCCCTATAAGCTTATGCCAGCACAGCCTGGGTTAAAGAATTGCATAGTCAGTAACCCTACAGTAACCCTACTCACAGAGGTTGTGACCCTTTGGGCCTACTCAGTGCGAGGTTGGTTATAGTGGCTTTGCAGTGTGAAGCTGGGATAGGTTTCAGCACACAGATTAACCGCTAAGCCTTCTGAGAGGCTGTCCTATAACAATTACTGCACTTTCAGTCTTGCCTTTCCCCTAAGTCTCGCTCTCCCTAGCTTCAGAGCAAGACCTCTCGGTCTTGTATCTTGCAGATACTGTTGATGTATTTGAAAGCAGGAACAGATCTGGAACAGTTCTGTATGTCACACGGTGCTACAACAGGGAATGCCATGAGGCTTTTTCCTTTCATGAAACAACATGTCAACAGGCATTCAGAGTTCTGGCCAAGGGAAACAAGTTTTGTGATTTAGAGCAAAGTTTTGGTGATCTTTATCACCAGAACCTTTATCAAGATAAAGGGCTAGAAACGTTGATCCTATTATTACAACGCATATCCTTTTAAAAGACCAGAAAGTCCCATTTATATACACTGTTCCGGATCACATACAGTATCTATACGGCGCACCAGTGCACAATTCTTCCCTGTATTTCACAGACTCTTTTCCTAGCCCGCCTCTCTTACCGGTTCTTTTCCTAGCCCGCCTCTCTTACCGGTTCTTTTCCTAGCCCGCCTCTCTTACCGGTTCTTTTCCTAGCCCGCCTCTCTTACCGGTTCTTTTCCTAGCCCGCCTCTCTTACCGGTTCTTTTCCTAGCCCGCCTCTCTTACCGGTTCTTTTCTTAGCCCGCCTCTCTTACCGGTTCTTTTCTTCAAGTTCTTTATTGGCTTTCCTCTTGAACTTGGGAAGCAGCTGCTGCAGAAGCTCTTTCACTGCGTCCCGGTCTTTTATTGCTGTGCTTTCGTTGGAGAAGTGGAAGTTTGTCGTCTCTCCCACGTGGAGAACGAGTTGGAGCTGAACTTTAGCTTTGCCTTCTGGGCTGATTTTCTGACCTGGAATAAAATGAAAATGCCCGATTATGGATAGATTGGAAGCAGAGGGTCTTCTGGAGTTGAACTTTATTTACCATTGTACTCCGCTCTTAAGTGAACATCATGGCTGCCAAATCTGGCAGGACCTGCAGGCCATTAGAAAGCCGCAACGTCATTGGATCCAAATCCTATTGGTATACAGCGGTAGCCATGTTGGATTCTGCACTGAAAATGGTCACTCTCATGGGAGCCAGGGGGTACCCGGAGCTCAAAACGACACGGTTCAATTCCAGAGGATCCCTTGGTTTCAATGAATTTCACATTTTGCCAGGATTGTCACTTTAAGTGAAGACTAGAATCAGAATGGGTGTGCATTACAGCGCTGGCTGGGTACACAGCACTGTACATAGAACTGTGCAGACACAACGAGTCCCTGCGTAGTACGGCTTACAACGTAAAGTTGGCGCCTGAGGTTCTATGAGATTAAGTGACTTGCCCAAGGTCACAGAGAGAGCGGGGAGACACTGGGATGTGTACCAGGTTCACCTGCTCCAAGGACAGAAACATTACCCCTGAACTACAGCTTAGCAAACTCCAAGTACAAGTTTTGATGGGTTAATGGTACACAACTGCATCGATCTCTCAAAGTACTTGGCCGAAACCATTAGCGCAGCGGTCTCTCCTCACATTGTTTAAGCCCTTTGGGTGCGCCAGGAAGTAGCCACTACATCATGGGCCCGACACTCCAGGGACCACATGACACAGTGGCAACACCATGCCTTTTTTATGCTTGTTTTCCGGGGGAGATCGTGTGCCTGCGCTGGTGCCATCTGAAACGCAGGGAAATGGAAGAGGACTCCTCTTCCGTTTCACATGATGCCGTGGTCATGTGACTGCGATTAGCCACAGGGGCCGTGGCACTATGGTTTTGTGAGGATTCGCCATCCTGGCGGTTGCAGACCATCTCCTCACCCCAACAAGCCTTCCGTGTCGGTCACTCAGGATGCGCGGTCTCGTGGTCCCAGTACGCGCGCGGACCTTGCGCGGCCTGATCCCCCGTCCACGGATTCGGACCCCGCCTCCCGCTCTGATGCACGACGAGTGCGTTCGGTCAGCCTCCCTGCTGATGCGCGGTCTAAGCCCCGCCCCAGTGATAGACAGAACCGGCGTGAGTGTGACGCGCGCTCTCGGCTCCGCCCCCTGACCTAAGTGACACGCGCGGGTCGGCGCGCGATTGATCCCGCCTCCTCGTCCCAAGGGCACTCAGAATCGGCGTGGGAGTGACGCGCACTCCAAGCTCCGCCCCCTGACCGTGACCCATGCGAGCAGTTCCTCCCCATCCTCGATTAGGCTGCATCATAGGGCACACCTGTGTGCATCAGCAGCCTATCGGTGCGTACTTCCTGGTTCCACCCTGGCTGGCTATTGGAGGCTCCGCCTTTATATACCTTCAGTCTGCTCTCATTCTTTGCTGAGCATAGTCTAGTGCGACGCCGTGCCTTGCTGCATTCTAGCGCCAGACCTTGCCAATTAACCTCTTGTTGCCTGACCCTGCTTGTCTCTTGGATTCCGCACTTCACTCCTGATTCGGCTCCGTCCAACCATTCTCCTGGCTCCAGTCCTGACCTTGGCTAAGTACTCCAACGATCCGATATTCTCCAATCCTGAACCTGGCTACGTACCACGACAATACGCTACTCTCCAATCCTGAACCTGGCTACGTACCACGACAATCCGCTACTCTCCAATCCTGAACCTGGCTACGCACCACGACAATCCGCTACTCTCCAATCCTGAACCTGGCTACGTACCTCGACAATACGCTACTCTCCAATCCCGAACCTGGCTACGTACCCCGACAATACGCTACTTTCCAATCCCGAACTTGGCTACGCACTCTGACGATCCGCAACTCTCCGCTCCTGAACCTGGCAAGTACTTTGATTATTCTCCAATCTGTAATCCTGACCTGGCTTGAACGACTACTCTACATCCTAGGCGCACCCGCGTGGTTATGGGTCGGCGTTAACCAATTCCCTACCTCAGCACCGCGGTCGCGCTTCGTTTGTGGTGAGCTACGCGTTACAGTTTTAATCTGTTTGAAACTTTTTTTTGTTTGTTGACCTGCTACACAGGATTGCCCTTTTAAGCCCAGATCTGCAAAGCTATTAAATATTATAAATGATATAAAAACCAAATAGGTCAAATGGAGCATGGACTGTCTTCTGTGTTCATCATTCTGCAACGCCAATACGGGTTTCTAAATAAGACTGTATACACCTGGCTACTTACACTTGATGTCTGCATATACGTGGCTGACTGTAAACCTGTCCTTGCCTTCGGGTGCCCACGCAACCCTTTCAGCCATGAGGTAGAGGGCCCCATCCTGCTTCTTCTGACGCACCTTCTTGACGATCAGTAAGACTTCTTCGGATGACGTGGCCATTGTGGTAGTAGGAGGGTGCTGTGAAACACAGAGACTACCGATTCAGTTATGTGATGGGTTCGAGGTAGGCAGCACAAATCACTTGCAGACAAACCATGTTCGCAATGATACCTCCACCAGGCTCACACCATAATCAACATCAAGATAAATCAAACATACAAGGCCAAGCCAGCATTGGCATCCACGATGAGGTCTTTTCTGTCGCTTGATATCATCATTGAAACTTGAATCCTGTCATTTTTATCCTGCTTAACCCCATTATGGCTAAGGGTCCAGCAACTCAGAGCTGCTCCCTGGCAGTAAAAGGGTTCAAATATATTACTTTTCTGCAGATTTCACCTTTTAAACATTTAAATGTGGCACTGATTATTTATGCGGCAGGTGGAAATAACACTGTCCTGGACACACATCTATTTTTGGTGCCGTTTGCGGAGGTGCCAAATTATTAATCTTGCCTTGCATCCCACCGTAATTGTTAAAATAAAACCCGTATATGACACCAGGAACCTTATACACAGCAGGGAAGGACAAAGATTGCCATATTGGTCCCGTGGGGAGAAAAAAGGGCATTATTGTGGGGGCTTTGACACACAGACTTGAACCAACATGAAAACCATGGCCAGTATCTATTATTACCCAGGTGCTGACGACTCAACTGAGTGGAATAAGTGTTAGTGGTAACAATGTTCTAATGACAGGGCAGATTATGGTTAAGTATTTAGACAAGTGTAATGTGTGCAGACCAATATGAGACATGCACTGCTGATAATGTTTATTGTTTGTACAGGGGACTGTGCAGATTATAGTTCACATGTTAAATCTAGACCACTTTTGAATAATATAATATATCACAAGATGACAGTGAGCACAGCCGTATGACAGGTACAATATATCACACAATATAATATAGAAATCATAAGATGACTGTGATGTGAGCACAGCAGTATGACAGGTATAATATTATATATATCACCAGATGACAGCGATGCGAGGAACAGTATTATGACATATATCAGCAACACCTCCTATATTATATACAGTGTGTCATCATCATCATCATTATACTATCTAATATCTGTCATAGGGCGAGGTATATACTGTATATCACCAGATGACAGTGATGTGCACACAGCACTATGACAGATATTAGATAGTATAATGATGCCTGCACTGATGAAACAGCATATAATATAGGAGCTTATAACACTGTATAGGATACTGTATAAATAGGACAAACAGTATAATATAGGACACATATACATATATATATATATATATATATATATATATATGACACACTGTATAATATAGGACATATATATATGACACTGTATAATATAGGACACACTGTATAATATAGGATATATATATATATATATATATATATATATATGACACACTGTATAATATAGGACACACAGACACTGTATAATATAGGACACACTTATATATATATATATATATATGACACTGTATAATATAGGACACACAGACACTATAATATAGGACACACATATATATATATGACACTGTATAATATAGGACACACAGACGCTGTATAATATAGGACACATATATATATATATATATGACACTGTATAATATAGGACACACTGTATAATATAGGACACACTGTATAATATAGGACACACAGACACTGTATAATATAGGACATATATATATATATATATATATATATATATATATATATATATGACACTGTATAATATAGGACACACGGACACTGTATAATATAGGACACACTGTATAATATAGGACACACTGTATAATATAGGACACACAGACACTGTATAATATAGGACACACAGACACTGTATAATATAGGACACATATATATATATATATATATATATATATAACACTGTATAATATAGGACACACGGACACTGTATAATATAGGACACACTGTACAATAGGAGGTGTTGCTGATCACAGAGCCAGTTCCCGCAGTGACAAGCTGCGGACATAGCACTCAGGCACCCCGCGGCTTCAGGCCTTGTCCCCCGTCCCACTATCCCAACCCCCAGCTCCTCACCACTCCCGCACCGCTCTAGTGAGGGGGCCGCCGGTCACCCGCACACAGCCCGCGGCTCCATGCCCGGTCACCGCTTCCTCTTTCCTCCCTCCAGGGGCTGTCTGGCTACGGCCCGCCCCACAGGACAAAACACTACCACTCGCGGTCGCTCTCGGAAGAAACCTGTTCATTGGCTAGCTCTGGTCACGTGTTACCACCCGTGACGTTGCTTTGTCAGCTAGCAGAGCAGAGCAGTGGGTGTCTCTCTCGCCACAGGCACAGGGACATGGCGGCAGTGTCCTGCTGCAGTCCCCGGCCTGAGGCACGGGGACACGGCGGCAGTGTCCGGCTGCAATCCCCGGCCTGAGGCACGGGGACACGGCGGCAGTGCCCTGCCCGAGTCCCCGGCCTGAGGCACGGGGACACGGCGGCAGTGTCCTGCTGCAGTCCCCGGCCTGAGGCACGGGGACACGGCGGCAGTGTGCTGCTGCAGTCCCCGGCCTGGGGCACGGGGACACGGCGGCAGTGTCCTGCTGCAGTCCCCGGCCTGGGGCACGGGGGCAGTGTCCTGCTGCAGTCCCCGGCCTGAGGCACGGGGACACGGCGGCAGTGTCCTGCTGCAGTCCCCGGTCTGAGGCACGGGGACACGGCGGCAGTGTCCTGCTGCAGTCCCCGGCCTGAGGCACGGGGACACGGCGGCAGTGTCCTGCTGCAGTCCCCGGCCTGAGGCACGGGGACACGGCGGCAGTGTCCTGCTGCAGTCCCCGGCCTGAGGCACGGGGACACGGCGGCAGTGCCCTGCTGCAGTCCCCGGCCTGGGGCACGGGGGCAGTGTCCTGCTGCAGTCCCCGGCCTGAGGCACGGGGACACGGCGGCAGTGTCCTGCTGCAGTCCCCGGCCTGGGGCACGGGGGCAGTGTCCTGCTGCAGTCCCCGGCCTGAGGCACGGGGACACGGCGGCAGTGTCCTGCTGCAGTCCCCGGCACGGGGACACGGCGGCAGTGTCCTGCTGCAGTCCCCGGCCTGAGGCACGGGGACACGGCGGCAGTGTCCTGCTGCAGTCCCCGGCCTGAGGCAGCAGTGCCCTGCTCCAGTCCCCGGCCTGAGGCACGGGGACACGGCGGCAGTGTCCTGCTGCAGTCCCCGGTCTGAGGCACGGGGACACGGCGGCAGTGTCCTGCTGCAGTCCCCGGCCTGAGGCACGGGGACACGGCGGCAGTGTCCTGCTGCAGTCCCCGGCCTGAGGCACGGGGACACGGCGGCAGTGTCCTGCTGCAGTCCCCGGCCTGAGGCACGGGGACACGGCGGCAGTGTCCTGCTGCAGTCCCAGGCACGGGGACACGGCGGCAGTGTCCTGCTGCAGTCCCCGGCCTGAGGCACGGGGACACGGCGGCAGTGTCCTGCTGCAGTCCCCGGCCTGAGGCAGCAGTGCCCTGCTCCAGTCCCCGGCCTGAGGCACGGGGACACGGCGGCAGTGTCCTGCTGCAGTCCCCGGTCTGAGGCACGGGGACACGGCGGCAGTGTCCTGCTGCAGTCCCCGGCCTGAGGCACGGGGACACGGCGGCAGTGTCCTGCTGCAGTCCCCGGCCTGAGGCAGCAGTGCCCTGCTCCAGTCCCCGGCCTGAGGCACGGGGACACGGCGGCAGTGTCCTGCTGCAGTCCCCGGTCTGAGGCACGGGGACACGGCGGCAGTGTCCTGCTGCAGTCCCCGGCCCGAGGCACGGGGACACGGCGGCAGTGTCCTGCTGCAGTCCCCGGCCCGAGGCACGGGGACACGGCGGCAGTGTCCTGCTGCAGTCCCCGGCCCGAGGCACGGGGACACGGCGGCAGTGTCCTGCTGCAGTCCCCGGCCTGAGGCACGGGGACACGGCGGCAGTGTCCTGCTGCAGTCCCCGGTCTGAGGCACGGGGACAGGGCGGCAGTGTCCTGCTGCAGTCCCCGGCCTGAGGCACGGGGACACGGCGGCAGTGTCCTGCTGCAGTCCCCGGCCTGAGGCACGGGGACACGGCGGCAGTGTCCTGCTGCAGTCCCCGGCCTGAGGCACGGGGACACGGCGGCAGTGTCCTGCTGCAGTCCCCTGCCTGAGGCACGGGGACACGGCGGCAGTGTCCTGCTGCAGTCCCCGGCCTGGGGCACGGGGACACGGCGGCAGTGTCCTGCTGCAGTCCCCGGCCTGGGGCACGGGGACACGGCGGCAGTGTCCTGCTGCAGTCCCCGGCCTGGGGCACGGGGACACGGCGGCAGTGTCCTGCTGCAGTCCCCGGCCTGGGGCACGGGGACACGGCGGCAGTGTCCTGCTGCAGTCCCCGGCCTGAGGCACGGGGACACGGCGGCAGTGTCCTGCTGCAGTCCCCGGCCTGAGGCACGGGGACACGGCGGCAGTGTCCTGCTGCAGTCCCCGGCACGGGGAACGGGGACACGGCGGCAGTGTCCTGCTGCAGTCCCCGGCCTGGGGCACGGGGACACGGCGGCAGTGTCCTGCTGCAGTCCCCAGTCTAAGGCACGGGGACACGGCGGCAGTGTCCTGCTGCAGTCCCCGGCCTGGGGCACGGGGACACGGTGGCAGTGTCCTGCTGCAGTCCCCTGCCTGAGGCACGGGGACACGGCGGCAGTGTCCTGCTGCAGTCCCCGGCCTGAGGCACGGGGACACGGCGGCAGTGTCCTGCTGCAGTCCCCTGCCTGAGGCACGGGGACACGGCGGCAGTGTCCTGCTGCAGTCCCCGGCACGGGGAACGGGGACACGGCGGCAGTGTCCTGCTGCAGTCCCCGGCCTGGGGCACGGGGACACGGCGGCAGTGTCCTGCTGCAATCCCCGGCCTGGGGCACGGGGACACGGCGGCAGTGTCCTGCTGCAGTCCCCGGCACGGGGACACGGCGGCAGTGTCCTGCTGCAGTCCCCGGCCTGGGGCACGGGGACACGGCGGCAGTGTCCTGCTGCAGTCCCCGGCCTAGGGCACGGGGACACGGCGGCAGTGTCCTGCTGCAGTCCCCGGCCTGAGGTGTCTACATGGGTAGGCTGTCTCATTTGGGCTTCAATATTATGCGTTATTATTATTAATGTTGGAATACACACATTCACTTTATATCTCAATACAATAACTTTTAATGTTTTTTAATAATTCTAAAAAAAAGAAATATTCTGTAATGTTTAGGATATATACAGTATATATATATATACACTAGCTGATCGAATTTTCCCGCTCCCCCGTCTCTCCGCACCCCATGTCTCTTTCTCTGCTCCCTCTCCGCTACCCCCCCTCTCTCCGCTACCCCGGTATGTATTAGTGTGTGTGTATGTATTAGTGTGGATGTGTGTGTGTGGTGTGTGCATGGGATATGCTAAGTGTGGTGTGACTGTCATGCCCTCCGTAGGCGTGGCCGTGATGTCAGCCCACACCCGCAGGCCAATGAGGTGAGGGTGCAGACAGACAAACATTTTTCACTCATATATATAGATATATAGATATGATACAGTGAAGGTTTTTTGTCGCCCTTTTCACCCACACCATAAGTTATATAAAGTATTATATTTTTGTCACTTTTTTTACCCAACATAACTTAACTAAGTATGGTAAAATCCATCCTCATTGCTTCCTTTTTGCAGAGCCAGTATAACCAACCCCACACTGATGAGACCCATTAATGTCAAAACGGCTGTCTGTGGGTGGGTTTGCTGGCTATGCATCTTAACCCTGGCTGTGCTCAAAGCTGTGACCAGGCAGCAAGCTTAAGCATATAGGGAACCATGATAAAAATGGTTTTGAAGCAAAAGGTGGCACTGTGCTCATTTGCATGTAATTTCCCAATATCCCTTGCTGCAGTGGAAGTGCTGTGTGCTGGGTGATAATGGTGAAAGGCGGGGTTGCACACACACACGTATTTATTTTATTTATAAAATGTTTTACCAGGAAGTAATACATTGAGAGATACCTCTCATTTTCAAGTATGTCCTGGGCACAGAGTTACATGGTTACATTAAATGAATTGGGTTATACATAATATTTAAAGACATTTCATGAACAGTTACAGATAATAATACATACATGTGTACACGTACACGCACACACGGTCTTCATGTGGACCTCATAGATAGTAACAAAAAAAAAAGTTGCAGTCCTAATGTAGCAGAAAAAGATGAATTACCCACCATTAAATGCTCCTACTTTCTCCTGGACTGACATATATTAATACAGACAACAAACACACTAGATGGCGCTCAATACCTAATCAACTAAACATGGTGCGAGTGTGTACTAAAAATTTGTAAACAGAAGACCAATGTGAAAGATAAATATAAATGCAAATAAAATCACATGCAAAAAAGAACAAATAAACACTCAAACCCTTAGAAGGACTGTTTCAAGGTCCACAAGAACAAGGAAGAACCAGGGGAGCGTTGATACCTTAAAAAGAAATAAAATACATAGTGCAACACTGTAGCAATACGTAACAAATGGAGCTCCCAAAAGAGCACCTCTACTGCTAAGATCTAACAGACCAGAGGGCCACAGATGGAGGCTATAAGGAGGAGGTGTAATCTCAAAAGAGAGAGACACACACGGAGCCCGGGTAAAAATCTCACAATTTATCCAAACACAATAAAAAATGGAGGCTTACAAGATCCCAATGGGATAACAGCATAGAACGTTGGTGATCACAATATCACATCACACCGTCCCTGCTGCTTCAAACCGCCATGGTGCATCACTGCCATGAGCCGACACGTCACTGCCGAAGCCGTCATTCAGAACGGCGAAACGCGTAGAGCGTGACCCTACGATCGAGAGGAAGAGAGACTGCTTGGAATCCCGCGACATCATTTTCCAATCGGCTGCGATATCGGAAGTGACGCATCGGCTCCAATACCGGAAGTGACATGTCGGCTCCAGGCAGTGATGCACCATGGCGGTTTGAAGCAGCAGGGACGGTGTGATGTGATATTGTGATCACCAACGTTCTATGCTGTTATCCCATTGGGATCTTGTAAGCCTCCATTTTTTATTGTGTTTGGATAAATTGTGAGATTTTTACCCGGGCTCCGTGTGTGTCTCTCTCTTTTGAGATTACACCTCCTCCTTATAGCCTCCATCTGTGGCCCTCTGGTCTGTTAGATCTTAGCAGTAGAGGTGCTCTTTTGGGAGCTCCATTTGTTACGTATTGCTACAGTGTTGCACTATGTATTTTATTTCTTTTTAAGGTATCAACGCTCCCCTGGTTCTTCCTTGTTCATATATTAATACAGAGATTGCCTCTATACATTATTTTGATGTCAATATTATTTTTATACATTAGAGTAGACACTATTGAAATGATCTAACGGTGTTGCAGTGCATCATACATTTTTGGGTGTATTGTGTTACTATGGATTTATATCGGCAGATTACTTCCTTCATAGACCACTAGATGTCAACCAGTCTAAAGCATCCTCTGCTAGACATGTCCATAGTGTTTTGCATCTCTACTCAGTGGTGTTTGTAGAGGCGACCGCCGGGATGGCATAGCTCAGTCCTTAAGGCCAGAAGTGATAAAGTAACATACTGTAGGGGGTTATTCATGAAAATACGATAGTGCCAATTGGGGCACTATCGTCCAAGAACTCCCATTGAAGTCAATGAGAGTTATAGTGTCATCTTGCCCCAATCGGCACTATCGCCACTCACGCCCTCTTCCTGAAGAACTGCAGCCTCAGACAGGAGTATAAAACAGTAACTGGTCTTTATTATTGTACACCAAGAGCATAACAACATCGTACAGGTACAGCATACCAACATATACAGCATAACAACATCGTACAGGTACAGCATACCAACATATACAGCATAACAACATCGTACATGTACAGCATACCAACATATACAGCATAACAACATCGTACAGGTACAGCATACCAACATATACAGCATAACAACATCGTACAGGTACAGCATACCAACATATACAGCATAACAACATCGTACAGGTACAGCATACCAACATATACAGCATAACAACATCGTACAGGTACAGCATACCAACATATACAGCATAACAACATCGTACAGGTACAGCATACCAACATATACAGCATAACAACATCGTACAGGTACAGCATACCAACATATACAGCATACCAACATACAGCATACATCCGTACACTTTCCTTTCTGCAGCAAGAGAGATTATCCCCAACTGGGCCCTACATAACTCAGCAGAGTGTCACCTCGCAGCTTGCTCTTCTTTTAGGTCTCTGGAATCAACCCCCAGGGCCTGAGACCCCAAAGGTCTATCCCTGTCTCCCACACTCCCTGGTGGAGTATGGGATAGATGATCCAACTCCCCTGAGGGAGGGGAAGGAAGGCGAACCAGAGCCCTGGCTCCACTCTTCCACACACAGAACAGCTACATTTAGGCTGCGTCCATAGAACGTGGAGCAGCGCTGAGCCGCGCGGACGCTGATGCTCACCTGATCAAGCATGAGCTATTTCATGCACATGCAGGCGAGCCAGCGTCCGCGATCGGGAGGCGGGGGGAGGTGGTGGGAGGCGGGGCAGTGACGTCGCTGGGGCAATCGCCTGCGACGCATCGGCGCCGACGTTACGGCGCCGTGACGTTGACGCTGCTTCGCGCTGATTGGATGTTTTCAGCCGACAGCGCGGTGAAAAACAGCTTTGGCTGTCGGCTGAACAATCCAACTCCTCAGCACGCCTGCGGACGCTCGCGTGAGCCCCCTCTAAAGACATCATCATTGAGGATGCCGGGGCTCAGCGCTGCTTGTCCTTCTATGGACGCAGCCTTAGGCTGCAGCCCCTTTTTGTTACCAGGGGAGGGCCTCCAGGTCTCAGCCCCGTATGGGCAGTACCTAGGCTTTGGACCCCCCCCTGTCACTTCTAGGGAGTTGTTTACTGCAGATGGCCGAGATTAACCCTAACACTACCTGCGCTGGTACCAGGGTTTATGTGTTAGGCAGGGCAGATTAGAAGCCCAGGGGGTACCTGGCTACACATGAATAACCCCCAAAAGGGGAAGATTGATCAATCGGGTGATTGGGAGTTAATACCGAATCAAAATGCGCTTGGTGCACCTGCCCTATAGATTCATAGCATGCACCGTGCTGTGCTAATCTTTTATCTTTGGCCCCTACAATGAAAACTATTTCCAACTTGTACAACTCTGAAATGACTAGTAAAGGTTTTTATTTAACAGGGCAAATTTGAGAAGAGCAAATGACCAGTTCTTTCATTGCCTCCCCCAGCATGATTACAGGCGACCTGGGAATTATTTGTCTCTTCTGCCAGTGAAAGGGTTTAATTAAAATGAAAAAAATAGAGCTTGCACTCACCTAGTCCTCAATGCTGTTATACTGCGTCCTGCAGTCCGGGTGCTGGGGTCTTGTGCGCATACCGCTGGGCACACACAAACTGTATTACAACCAGGGGTTCCAGGTGTCCGCTACTGAACCGGACTGTCCTGTCTTTGGACACTCTGTCCAGTAAAAAATGAAGGGTATTACTGGACATGTATGTGTATACCGGTATCACTTCTCTGGGCGTGTATGTGTATACCGGTATTACCTCTCTGGACATGTATGTGTATACCGGTACTACCTCTCTGGGCGTGTATGTGTATACCGGTACTACCTCTCTGGGCGTGTATGTGTATACCGGTACTACCTCTCTGGGCATGTATGTGTATACCGGTATTACCTCTCTGGGCGTATATGTGTATACCGGTACTACCTCTCTTGGCGTGTATGTGTATACCGGTATTACCTCTCTGGGCGTGTATGAGTATACTGGTATTACCTCTCTGGTTGTGTATGTGTATACCGGTACTACCTCTCTTGGCGTGTATGTGTATACCGGTATTACCTCTCTGGGCGTGTATGAGTATACTGGTATTACCTCTCTGGGCGTGTATGTGTATACCGGTACTACCTCTCTGGGCGTGTATGTGTTTACCGGTATTACCTCTCTGGGAGTGTATGAGTATACCGGTATTACCTCTCTTGGCGTGTATGTGTATACCGGTATTACCTCTCTTGGCGTGTATGTGTTTACCGGTACTACCTCTCTGGGCGTGTATGTGTATACCGGTACTACCTCTCTGGACATAGTGACCTGACCTTGTGGGGCCGCGGGATTTCCCCGAACAGGGAGAGAGCAGGGCTGTTTCTAGGGGGCGGGGCAGCTTCCTCCATCCCGATTGGCTGCTGCTGGGTAATGCAACCAATCAGGAGGCGATTTCAGGAGCCTGAGGGTGAGACCAAGGTGAGGAGGAACCAGCATGGAGCGGAAAGAGAGAGGTGTGTGTGTGACTCGGGCACGTCGCACCTTTCACCATTGTGTCCAGTATTTTTGGAGAAGCTGCCTGGCAACCCTAAGTACAACATAGGATCAGCACTCAAGAAAATTACTTTTAGAGAATTGGGGGGGGAAACTCACACGTGCCCGGAATTTTCAGCAAAAAATCTGCCATTTTAATATACAAAAAGAAAGCATCAATTGAACATGGAACACTGACAGACACATACTGCACCCACAAACAAAGCAACGTTTCAAGGTCCCCCCAGCCTGAAGAAGGGACCAATGGCCTTGAAACGTTGCTTTGTTTGTGGGTACAGCATGTGTCTGTCGGTGTTCCATGTTCAATGGATGCTTTTTTTTTTGTATATTAAAATATCTGGGGGGGTTTTGCTGAAAATGCCAGGCGCATAAGAGTTTTTTTTCCCCAATTATCTAAAAGTTATTTTCTTGAGTGCTGATCCTATGTTGTAATAGGGTTTAATTAAACACCATCAAGGACATCTTAGCCCTTCGTTAATATGCACTGAAGCGGCTTCTCTGTGTCTGGGGAATGAATGGAGGTCAGCGCACAGTGTGGATGGAGAAGTAGCTTCACAGCGTATTGAAAAAGGGCATTCATGAGCAAACAGGCTCAATGCAACATGGCAAAGATTACAGACATCCAAATGGGGTGATGGGGAAGAGCACAATATATTTAGTGAGCAGCTAGCTCCCCTGCCATACCGTCCTTGTCTTTAATGCACTGTATTAAGGGAAAGGTACTTTTTTTACCCATTGTAACTGGTTATGTTTGCAACCTGCTCCCAGCTTTTCAATGCAGAGCTAACATGTGGCTGATTTCTAAGACTCAAAATCTTCATGTTTACAGTTAAAACGCTCCATGAACAGGACCGGTCTGGAGAAACCTTTGTGTGAAGCCTGGAAATTGGCAAATTATGTTGATGGTTTATTCTGATTCAATGAACTCTAAGAAAAACAAAACCTAAAACATTTAAGGGCCATCGATTTATTCTCCAATTTCACTCGGCTCCTGTAAACCCTGAAATCCCAATGGATCCCAGTTTTATCTATACCCAGATCTCTATCACAACCATTTTTAATTCCTTTTGACCCATGGTTGGTATCCCAATGTATATCTCGTCCCCACTACCATATCACTGCATCTCTGTCCTTCGTCCTTGTTCTGTCATTATTTGCATGGGATACCAAGGAAACCTGGCCCCTCACGCATCATCTGACCCTCTTGGGGGGACCCAACATCATGCTTCTTATTAGATTCAACAATGCAAAATTGTGTCCACTTCAAGAATTCTTAGAACAAAGTAATGAACAGAATGCATACAAATCTACACCAGCTTTGTATATCAATACTAGAAGTCAATGATGTGTCCCTCAGTAATACCCAAGGGTCTATTTACTAACAAAGGAGGGAGAGTTAGTAGCTGGTATCAGGGCCAACTGGTAATATTGCGGGGCTCGTGTAGGGAACTGGTGCGGGGCCTCTTACCTTCTTCCTGCAGTGTCCCTCATCATGGCGCCATGGCGTCACGTTGCCATGACAAGCGGATGTAATGTGACATCATCATGACAACGCAGTGCCACAGGGTGCCCCATTGTCATAACAACGCGACGCCGCATGATGTCACGATTTCACGTGACGTCCGTTGTCATGACAACACAATGCCATTTGACATCGCGGCGGTATGATGCCTTTTTTTGGACCAACAAGTAGTTGATATGTTACAAGCTTTTTAACTTGTCAGGGTCCTTCCCTATAACCGACGAAGAACCCTGAGAGGTACGAAAGCTTTTTACATAGCAACTACTGTTAGTCCACTAAAAAGTATCATACTACCTACTCTCTCTTTGTTACTACATGGATGAAAGGACCAACACGGCGGCCTACCCTTCTTTGCCCAGGGTCTATTAGAGACTGCAAGCTAAGCAATGTACAGCAGCTTAAAATCATTTCCACGTGTTTTTTGTCTCCTTCCCTGAAGGTACAAAACTAACATTCCAGCCCAAATCCTTAAAACAAGGAGAAATACCAGGCTAGTGAAGCTGAGAAAACGTTAAGCCATGCATCAGATCTTATTATCTATGTGATTAAGCAGAGTGATCCTCCTGCAAGCCCGAATGAACAAGGACTATTTAATAGGAATACGATGTTCATGTTTCCTGATAGATCCTCTGACTGTTCAAGTGCCACAACCACAGGGCCTAAAGAAATTGTCTAAAGGTGGACATGGATAAAGACGGCACAATTTACTCCGTATCACAGGGCAAAAAATGTTGACTTGTTTCTATTTGCATCAGCGTTAAATGAAAACTTTATTGTTGCCGATTTCTGAACCAAAAAGGTTATCACCCCCTCAGACCTGGCAAATATAAATTATGCCGTAAGAAAAGAAAACAGCAACATTTGCAGACGTAACCTTTTGATGTGTCCCATTACTGCACGGCCATCAAATTGTTCACTCATGCATATGGTAACATACATCGAAGATGAGAGGAGCATGTAGTATGGTACAGATGTATCAAGACCAAGTGTCTCAGGTGCAGCTGCCTCCTGCGGTCCTGTGACCATGGTGGGTGCACACCGGAAGGTTAACACTGAACGAGGTCCCGTTCATAAGCATGGACCCCCGTAGCTTGATTGCGGCAGTGTAGCGTTGCTGTCTGCAAGTTAGAGTCCGAACCCGCAGGGCAGAGGTAGGAAGTAATACGCCGACCTTGGCCTGGGATCAGAGTCTTAGAAATGCACGGGTAGTGATGTCTGGTTCTGGGTCGAGGCAGGCAACAGGCAAAAATGGTCAGGTCACAGTTCCGGGGTCGAGGCAGGCAAAGTTCAGAGGTCGAGGCAGGTAAAGTACAAGGCAGAGGTCACTGACAAGATCAATAGCACACCCAGTATAGCAATACTTTGCACGGTCACTGGCTGAGAGCAACTGGCAGCTATTTAGCTGGTAGCAGGTGCTCACAATCAGTCAGAGAGAGGCTGACTTCCTGATTTGGTAGCCATCTTAGTTAGGGCGAGAGTCTTGGTCCATTGGCCATCTTGTCTGCAGAGCGAATCCTCACATGCAGACACTGTTCCCGACGTCACAGACTTTTGCTTCCTCTTCCGCGGCACTGGGGTCACCGAGTCTTGCTACATCTGTACCTTTATTGTCCCAACAGATAGTTTATACATTACAAGCTTATGAACCTCAAGAGGTTCTTTATCAGGTATGGCACCTGGAGCAGGTATGGCACGTGGAACAGGTATGGCACGTGGAGCAGGTATGGCACGTGGAGCAGGTATGGCACGTGGAGCAGGTATGGCACGTGGAGCAGGTATGGCACGTGGAGCAGGTATGGCACGTGGAGCTGATTTGGCACAAATTGAAGCAAACAGGCGCTCTATGAAACGTGACACTCTTGGCATTAAGTTAACATCATAATGATTTTTATCATCACTGATACATACTGTTTTTCACATGGTTTATCTGCCTCTTGGTAGGTTAGTTATCAGTCTGCCAGCCTACTGTAACTGCAATGTTGGGGCACTTTTGTTTAATAGGGAATATTGCATCTAAAAATCCCACTTGCCAACACAGTAGTGCAAGCTCTCAGGCATGAAACATTTTCGCGGCCATTTTAAACAGTTATTGTATAATTTGCACAATGCGTTTCAGGCCCTTCTAGTGAACAAAGGCTTAACTGACGAAGAGGCCACACCTCGAAACGCGTAGGGTGGTTTTCATTGGCTGAAGAGAGAGGTTGGGAGTTTGTGGAGTGCATTGCGGGCCACTGTAGAGGAGAAGGAAGGGAGCGCATTACACAGTAATCCGTGCTGAGATTCTACCATCCCTGAACCGCCGGGTTGTAGAGACGGAGAGAAGGAGTCACGTGGTGACGCACCGGTGAAGGGTCACGGGGTGCGGAAGAAGACTGCAGACACTGTCTAGGCATCGATGAGCGATGGACGCGCTGATCCAACGGGCGGAGTATCCCCGCAGAGGAAGGACGCTGTACATCCCAAGCACAACTTCAAAAGCCATTGCTTTTTAAAAACGGATGTTTGTGAGTGTGTTTTTATCATTTGTCTTATGTTAAGTAAAAACTTTATTGCACCATGAGGTGTGCGCTTTCTGTTCTTTTCTCCTTAACTACCGTATATGTTTATTAGCATTTGGTAATTTATAGCAAAAATACACAAAGTATAGGCTCGTATTCACCAAATTTCATTAAATAAGCAATTACGTGCTGGTCATCTGATGAAAGCAAATCGGAAAATAATTTTTGATAGGACAAGTGGGACTGCCCCTTTAGCCATTTCCCAATGCGTTGCTGACCTCTCTGGCAGCGAATAGGGAAGAATGTGAAGTTTAGCTGCTTACCCACTTAAGTGTCCGACACGCACATGGCTTTGAAGCTAAATTTTTCAAGGGGGGATGGCATTCCGTGCTCCTGTGAAGAGCTGAATGCGATCTGTCACTCAGGGGAAGGGAAGAGGAGGACTCAGGGGACTGGTCACGCAATCGCCAAGGGTCGGAGAGCTGTGGTACTCTGGTGGCGTGGGCCTTCCGGTATGCAAGGAGCTAAAGCTCACTAACTGGTAGGGGTACCCTGATGTTCATACCAAAACATTTAAGTTGGCGCTTACTACATTTGGTTATGTAAGTGTAGCCCACCTCTGGGGACTACTAATTAGTGTAAGGGGTTTACAGCCTTAATGGGTTAACCGGGTCGGATCACTTGGGTATTGCACCCCCCAATCATGTGATGTAGGTTGACTGTGCAGAAAGGTTTGCCACTCCCTTGTAGGTCTTGTGACCAGTGATGTCACCATAGGAAGATAGACGGGTATATACCCAGTGTTCTAGAAGCACGTTCCTCTGAGTTCTGACAGAGAACCTAACTGTGAGTCCTGTAAATATGTTTAAGTGTATAGATATGTATGTTAAGAGTGTCCTGTCCCTGTTTATTATTTTCAGTTAAGTAAAGTGCCCTATATAGTTAGCGCCTATAGTAATGATCCAAGATTGTTCTCATGTGGGAAGATGAGTCAGCATGTTCTTAGAAAAAGTTCTCAGAGTAGTAATTCTGGAGCATAATCGGATCGGCCCTTCAGGAGGGTCTTTAGTAAACTCCTGATCCAATATAAATGGACGATGTATGAAGTACACATTAATGGTATACTGATCCCAGAAAACAGAGAGTATTCTCAACGGAGCCCACTTGAGATGGGCAATACTGATGGCATGCAGGAGATTGTCAACCTCCCCATGCATAGGAGTCAAAGCTACAAGGAGAAGAAGCAACAAGGAACTTTATAATTTGCCACCAGTTAATATGTCTAATGTGAAGTCAGTCCTTTTTATGGTGAGCCTTATAAACGGATATGAATAAAGCTCCTTTTTGTACTATAAAAGTTCCTGACGCCCATCCTTATTCTATCTGCGTATCCTCGCCCAGCCTGCAAGGACCCAGCACCCTGACCCGGTATGAGAGACTGAGCCCAGCCTGCACGGACCCAGCACCCTGACCTTGTATGAGAGACTGAGCCCAGCCTGCACCGACTCAGCACCCTGACCACGTATGAGAGACTGAGCCCAGCCTGCACGGACCCAGCACCCTGACCCGGTATGAGAGACTGAGCCCAGCCTGCACGGACCCAGCACCCTGACCCGGTAGGGGAGACTGAGCCCAGCCTGCACGGACCCAGCACCCTGACCCGGTATGAGAGACTGAGCCCAGCCTGCACGGACCCAGCACCCTGATCAGGTATGAGAGACTGAGCACAGCCATGTATATAGTCCAACTCCATGTAAACTGCTTTAGAGCTGAGCAAGGAGCATTACCGAAGTTTGGTAACATGATTGTGTCACGGGAGACCAGGTAATTTACACCTTTTTACCAGGATCATACATTGAGCAAAACAAGTTAATGAAATAAATTGTAAATTTTTTCACAAGAAAAGGCATATACACAATGATACCCAAACTATAGGCAAAAAGACACACTTACTTGGGAACTGGACTAAAAACTAGTCTCTCCTAGGTAGATTTTGCTGAAGCAGCCCTTTTGAAAGACCCGCCCACCCTCTTTCTTACTGGAGACTTAGAGAGAGCTTGGAGAACTAATTATCTGATGGGCTCAAGGGGTTATAATACCTCTCACTTTCATTCACAGAATACTACCACCCTATCAGAAGAGTTAGAATATTCTCAGCAACCAATCCAAGACAAACCGGTAGAAAAAACAGGGTTACCTGGAAATCTGAATTAACCAAGGGGCGTGTGCAATTTGGCACCTCTGTCCCTGGTTCCCTGAATGCCACCAGCGGTGACAGGCTCCTGCCAGTCTGGTGGGGCAAATGGAAAAGCAGAGAGCGTCCATTGATTTCAGAACGTGGATATTTGAGTCCTTCCCTCCTGTCCAAATGGTCTTGACACCTCAGACATCCTCTGTGGCTTTCATCTCCACTGTATGAGTAGTTACAGTGGCACGGTCTGAAAGTCCCAGCTCATAATACTGTGCACAAGCATATGTTTTTAAACACACTCTTCTATAAAATATACACTTTAAAAATATCCTAAGTCTGTGGGTTATGGGAAACAGAATAAGAATCTGCACGTTATTTCTTACTAGCCATATTCCCCACACTCTATACAATAAACTTAGGACTGGACCTTTAAAAGTCCCTCACAACTTTATAGATGATTGGACCTCCAAGCAGGTTCTGGGTTACCTGTAAAGTAACTGGGTATCCCCCCTAACCTGGGGACCCCTTATAGTTACAGGGACACTTTACATCCCTTTACACTATTTACCCTTCTGGGCTGTGCTGAAGCAGGGACCCCTAGTGGTGAGTCACGCAAGCGTTTTCAAGGGGAGATATTACCGAGACAATGTGTCTACTGATGCAGCGTTATTCGAACACATCACGGCGCCGATTTTGAGTTCTCTGCTGTTCCCCACGCAGCACGAACGCGGCCAATCGCCCCAGGCACCCACGCTTATCGCGGATATTTTGTTTGAATTTCATGGATTCTGTTTCTTCGTTTGCAATAAAATGGATGAATTTTAATGTGTACAGCACTGTGCTACTGTGTCACTGTGCTACTGTGCTACTGTGTCACTGTGCTACTGTGCTACTGTGTCACTGTGCTACTGTGTCACTGTGCTACTGTGCTGCTGTGTTACTGTGTCACTGTGCTACTGTGTCACTGTGCTGCTGTGTTACTGTGTCACTGTGCTACTGTGTCACTGTGTTACTGTGTTACTGTGTCAATTTCATGTATTTAAAAGCCAGAACACTAAAATTCGTTTTTCTGCACTCGCATCTTAGTGCGGGAAGGCTGGAATTCATCCCGCGGTTTCAAATCGGGATTCTGATGTACATGAGGCGTGAAGTGTTCCAATAACGGCCGCTGCGTCAGTACATGCATCCAGGCATCCGACCTGATTCTGGGGTACATTTTTAGGGGAACAAGCAACTCTGGGCCCTGAATAGATGGATACAATCTGACAACACTTTCTCCGCATCCCCCCCCCCCCCTCCCTGAAACTCATACCACAGCAATCCCTGCTTGCTGGCATCACTGGAAAGGTAAAAACACAAAAATTCTTTATTGTTGCATAATTACAGGTAATGCTCTTACAACAGTTGGGTCCAAGAGCTGACACTCCAGAACCCCAAAACATGGATCAGAGGTATCCAAATGGGCTTAACGTTATTATTAGCCTGGTTACCTCTTCACCGTCACAGATTGTAGCACCTGTTCCCCCCCCCCCCCTTAGTATCTGGTCCCCTGAGCGTGTCTCACTCGTTTTTTGTTTTAACAATACTTTTCTAATGTTAACAAAAAAATTAAAATCTCTAGTGCCTGAGGATATCATGGGTTTTGGAGAGCGCTGCTTTGTAATTACCCAGGCACTTAATATCTAAAACTGCTTATATCTCCTGAACAGAGCATCAGATATAAAAAAATAACAACAGGACAACAGGAAATCTCTGCTTTAACGCTGCGACCTTTGAGTTTGTTGATTAGGTTTGTAGTATATCAGGAGCAAGGTTCAAAGGAAAACCTGAATCAAAGCCAAAATGATGGAACTTTGACATACAGTAAAAAACACCATGAGCCATGCGTACGTACCCCTTGCTATTGCACAATGAATACTTGGGGGGTTATGCACAAAGCAGTGATAAGTGTTTTTAAGTGAGACACATGCTTTTTGGCGCAATTTCTGGCGCAATTTGTTTAGCAATGACTGTGTTTTGATGATGAAAAGCCTTTTAAGCGCGATACTGCAGTGTTATCACTGCTTTGTGAATCGCGCTGCACGCAATATTGAGAAATAAAGGCATTTATCTCCCTTTATCACTGCTTTGTGCGTAACCCCCATGGAAACACTTCTGAAGCAAAAACAAGATGTGAGGATGAAGTCATTTGTCCGGGAGAGGCTGACACTTCTGCTGCCTTCTGTTCTGTTTAATAAAGTCCTCTGTAGCATGAGGGTAAACGTTGATGCTGGATAAGAAAGGATCAGGGATAGCTGTGGTTGCTATTGTACAGACCTAATACCAACCACCACCCCACAATCCAAGCACGGTGCCAACAGGTGACAACCTGTAACACCCTTCCCCCCCAAGGGAGATTTGTGTGTTACGGGTGTTTTGGTGCTGACCTGTTGACTCCCAAGAGGCCGAGTCTCCGCGATGGTAGGTGGGAGCTTGGGGTGCAGGGGTCTTTTCCTCCGGTTGGTGCAGCGCCTCCACCGTGCAGGGCTCTGCCGAGGACAGAGATTCATTCCTGCAGGAACCTTCCTCCTAGCAAGAAGCACTCTGGGGTCCAGCAACAATGCAACTTGTCTTACTCTGGGGTCTCACAACACGGATACACCCATACAGCAATACATAGTCCTTCTCCTCATAAGGCAGCCTGACCCAGGGGTATCGTTCCCTCCCTGGTCAATACCTGACTAGTCCTCCTAAGGGGAAAGGCAGATCAGCCAGGTGTTACTCCGGTGCTGCCCGCAGACCAGACCCGTCCCCTGAGCTGAAGGGGGAAGTGGTAATACACGCACCCGCAGCAAAGGGAGCGTGTCCGGAGTGTGGTATGAAGCGTTGCCAGGCCAGGTGTAGTAAGGTAGACAATACTTGCCAGTACCGGTTGTAGAGATAGAGTGAATGATGCCTTGCCGAAGTCAGGGAGTGGAGAGTGGAGATAGGTCGTTGTCGAAGCCGTGTTCAAGGGGTTACCAGAGTGAGCGTTGTCCAAGGAGTGCCGAGATCGAGAGCCAGAGGGGGTAGTCGTACAAGCCGCGTCAGAACCTGTGAAAACACTGAGAGAATCCAGAAGTACTTCCATACAGAGACTATGAGAGCAGAGAGGAGCTAGATAAAGCAGGAAGGTCCAATTAGGAACGGAGGCGGGACAGGAAGAGCTACAGGGAGACACTGCAGATTGGTGCAGGCATAACAGGCCAGGTGAGTCTTGTTGGTAACCTGAGTATGCCCGTGCAGTGTGCGGGGGCGGAGCCTGAGGTCCGGGGGACGGGAAGAAGAGTGTGCAGACTGAGCGTGCTCCGTAACTCGTGTACGCGCATGAACCGAGCCAGTGGATGGTGCAGGTGTGCGTGCAGGAGGGCATGGGCACGCCCGGCGCTGAGCAGAGGAATCGCCGAGGGGAGTGATCCCGCGATGGCGGCAGGGGCGAGGAGCCGTGGAGGCCGGTAAGGCAGGTTTGTTTTGTGTGTCCAGGGGCTCCCTGCGGGAAGGGGGTGCTCTGTGTGGGGAGCGTGGAGAACGCCGATTCCTGACACCAGGGCCCTGGGTACTCTCTGCACTCAGAACTCTCTCCTTCTCTCACATCCGTATCTCTCCCAGGGGCACATCACCTCCCTGGGCTGGACACAGCATATTTCCCTGACTTAGGTCACCCAGAGGCCTCTGGGGCTAGCCTCAGCTCCACCTTGTGGGGCAAGTCCCAATGCATCCTTCCACTCCCAGGAGGGGAAGTGGACTGGCCCCTTCAAACGAGCCTTCAGAGAGAGAGTCAGGTCTTATACCTGGAGGATCTTACCCATAATCCCCAGTAGCTGGGCAGGAACTGGTATAGTGACCCCCACCCCTTCCTGGCATGGGATCTCAGCTGTCACTAGCCTGCGCCTGCAGATGGCAACAAAGTGTCTTTCTGGTTAGTCTGCAGGCCAATGTGCAAGAGACTTAACCCTAGCACTGCCAGCGCTTACTAGAACTGACAGGACTAGGGCAGGGAAACTCAGTAGCCAGAGGGCTACATGGCTACAAACACAAGACTTCGGCACCTACAGTGTGATATTTAATAAATGGCAAGGCTAGTGTTTGCGTTTAGCTAAATCTGCATGGTAATTAGTATGTTGTATTTTTTTAATCTGACAACCCACTTTAAATATGTGCAGTAGCTTCTAACAATACTAATATTAATCATAGTCACCGTTCTTTCACAATTACAGTGCTCTCACATTTTAATCTGGTCTGCGGCTGTTACATACGCTTATAAGAGATATTATCTTTAACTGTTCATGTAATGCCTTTATATATAATGTATACCCCTGTTCATTTAATGTAACCATGTATTCGTCATCATAACTCTGTGCCCAGGACACACTTGAAAACGAGAGGTAACTCTCAATGTATTACTGCCTACCTGGTAAAACATTTGAATAAAGAAATAAATAGGTTTCTTTCTCTTCTCTCTGTGACCTGCCTCTTTGGGGTGCCGCAAACATTTGTTCCTGCGCCCCCCTGCCTGCTCAGTCCCATTTTTGCCCCCCCCCTACTTGGTATCCGGCATCAAATGATGTTGCAGGGTCATGTGATGTCATTTGACGCTGCATTGCCATGGCGACACGTCGCCTGAAGCCGTTGGAGAGAAGGTAAGTGAGTTACAGAGGCTTCGCACGCTCCCCAGCATTTCATTTAAATGCTTTGGGGAAGAGCATGGGACCTCTGTAACTGCCGCGGCCCCCCAAAAAAATCTCATGACCCCCCAGTTTGCACACGACTGCCCTAATGGACATCAGATGAGCCGAAATACCGATAGCCTGATGTCCACTGATTTTCATGCTTGTGTCTAGGGCAGATCGCATCGGTGGTTCTGTAAGAGCCTCAGCCGCAATCGAACCAGAAGAGAGAAATGTCCTCTTCCACTACTGGTGTCAGAGGTTGGGTTAGGGCCACAGGACCACGTGATCCTGGAGCCAGAACGGCTTTCCAAAAAGGAAATAAGGCACTCCTACATAAAGCACGTTCTGTGCGGAACCTTATTTTATACAGTACTGTGTTCTGTTCTATGATCCTCCCTGAAATGGCCGTATACGGAAAAGTGCACAGATCACACCTGCGAGTGATCGTCAAAAGGGACACAGAGTACGCTACAGTGACCTATGTGGGGCAATTACTGCTTTAGTTTGAGAGATAGCATCAAAGCAGCAGTCCAAGCTGACGTTGTTAGTTTGTTTTTTCCCTTTAATACGTGCATCTATACAATCCACACAATGATAAGTATTTATCAGCTACCTGAACAAGCTCCTCACCCCTACCACATGCAGCACCTATCATGTGAGATCAGGCTCCAAAAGACTGTTCATAGTCCCAAGGCTCAACAAAGTATCCGGACGTTCCTCCTTCTCTTACCGTGCACCCCAAAACTGGAACATTCTACCGGAGACTCTTACATCCACCACCAGTTTAAATTCTTTCAAATCTAAAGCTCTCTCACATTTTAATCTGGTCTGTAACTGTTTCATACGCCCATAATATACATCTTCTCTAACTGTGCACGCAATGTCTTGTATATTATTTGTCTTAACTCTGTGCCCAGGACATACTTGAAAACGAGAGGTAACTCTCAATGTATTACTTCCTGGTAAAATATTTTATAAATAAATAAAGTATTTAGCTAAATTGCTGATCCATCCATTCTCTTGTGATCGTTCTGCGAAGATTTGGCTCCGGGGTTCACTAACTAGCAGAAGAGAACCGAAGCAGCAAAGTTCTGTGGGGAAGGTCATGTGACCAGGCAGTCACTACAATTGGTGCACTGCTAGAGAGAGGGCAGGGCTCAAAAAGGGATGTGTCAGGGCCTGTTTCAGAAGAGGAAGGGGATGTGACTTTGTAAATGATTGCTGTAGAAACAAAAATGCTTTTTACATTATAATACATAAAAAATGCCATAAGGAGTTGTTTAAAAAAAAAAAAAAATGCTACAAATATTTTCTCATAGTCCAGAACTGAACTATTAAAAAAAAAACCACACATGTAGGATATTGCTACAGCTTTAAGTTAAGAATTAGTTCAGCCCCATAAAAAATGCAGTTATTTTTATTTGACGATTTTACCAGGTTCATGGGAAATAACCCAGAGAGGAATTCATCCTGCGTTGTTTCTCGGTTCCCCCAAGCCTTCAATATTTTATGCAACCCGAGCGAAGCCCAGTCAATTATTCATGAGCTTTTCTGCAGTCTGTGGTTGGTCCTGTTTTAGAGCACTAACCAAAATAGAAAACAGGACCCAATGTACTTGGAGATGTACAACTGCAATCAACAAGCACCAAAGTTTAATGCTCAGGATTAGATTACAAAACCGTTCTTAAAACGCTCGGAAGTCACAATGAGGTGTATGACCAGGATAAAAAGGGAAAGTGGCAGCAAGAGATACAGGGCCTCATGCAGTAAGCGTTGATAAGGGAAATATGGCCATGTTATAGCCAAAATTGGGTTTGAGATTCAGTAAGCGCCGATAAGTGCTTCATATCGCCAGGTTTCGGAGCCGATAATTTGGTTATGGCCAGTCGCCTGCCGATAAGCCTGTTTTCGACACTGATCGCCACTTTTTTAAATCGGCTGGATTCAACAAAAAAAAACAGCTTATCGGGGCTGATCGGCACTACGAAATTGAGATGTTATGGCCGATTTCTCCCGCCAACTAAAGTTGGCATTTTGGACGGGAGAACGATCGCTAAGGCTGCCGGAACGGCACTTAGAAAAAAAAAATCTTCTGTACATCAATGGAAGTCAATGGAGCGGGGACGTATAACAGTATAGTACTGTTTACGTTTCATTGCTCACAATACAAGGGGGATTTGCATTACAGTGTGGGGGCATTCCCTGCATTGTGTCACAGCTGATGTGTCTTATTTGCATAACATTCGACTTTTACATGTTTGCAGCATTTGCGGGTCACATTACTCATCATGTGATGATGTGGCAAGGGAAAATACTATACTACACTCTTAAAGGAGAACCTCACATCATATCACACATTTTACTCAACTCAGCGACAATTATTTACATGATGTCACACATGTCACACATGTCACACATACACAGTATATTCATCTTCCTTTACATTACACAATGCTTGTAATGTGACACGCATCTTTAAACGTTCATGTACATCTGTATTCTCATGTTTACATATACTTTTGGGTCCTCCCTATTTTCATGACGTCACTTATTGGACGCTCAATCACATTGCATGTTTACATTGTAACCGTTGCATTACAAGCACTTCAACCTAACTTATACACACATGTACAGTAATTCATCATTGGGACACCTTGTAAACTCATTCTATACCAACTATCCTCCTTACACAAATGCATGCATATGCACACGACTATTCATTGTTGCCAACATGTCACAATAACATGGATAATTACACATGTTACACAAAACTTTTCCCACGTCAATCTCAGCCTTTTTGTCTCATTACATGACTGACTCTTGCGTTCACAAGTGTTACATGCATTGCACATGCAACTATTTATTTGCAAGCAATCTTTGTACAAAGCTTCACGTCACATCATTGCCAAATATCATCATTCCCTGCAGAATACACACAACAAATACTTAGAACAACAAGTGCACACAGCTTGCCACAGAAGTACTTTATTATGTTAATGTAACACCTTGCATTTTACTATGTCACCTGACATCATCACATACCTATTTAAAGGACGCACATTACCTGCTCATTCACAGCTACTCATTTCAAAATGTTGCGAATGTTTAGGAGACGCAGGAACATTCTTTTCTATGACATGCTTGATGATCAAGAGAATCATATAGGGCAAGGTAGGGACACACCGAGGGACAGTGACAGTGACGCGGATACGACAGGGACAGGGAGAGGGACAGGCCGAGGGACAGGTAGAGGGACAGGAGATCAGAGGAGAAGACAGAGGAGACAACTTGTGCCTCGTCCGCGTCTGTACAGGGAGAGAACCCTGTTAGATGGGATGAGTGAGGAGGAGATTGTAAGTCGCTATCGTTTGAGTTCAGCAGCAATCTTAGCTCTTTATGAGGAGATAAGGGGGGATTTAGATTTTTTCACAGCCAGAGGTCGTGCAGTCCCTGGGCTTGTTAAAATGCTGTGCTCATTACATTATCTTGCTTCCGCGTCATACCAGACAACTGTGGGCATAGTGGGCGGGGTCTCGCAATCTACATTCTCGCGGGCCTTGACCCAGTTTCTCTATGCACTCAATAGACGCGCTAGGAATTATATTCATTTTCCTACAGAGGCGACAGAGTGGCTGGAAGTCAGGACTGGCTTTTATAATATAGCAGGGATACCATGTGTGCTGGGTGCAATCGATTGCACACATGTTGCTTTGATTGCACCTAGTCAGAGTGAGCATGTGTACCGCAATCGGAAGCACTACCATTCACTCAATGTACAGGTGGTATGTGATGCGACGATGAGGATAATGCATGTGGTACCCAAGTTCCCTGGTTCCAGTCACGATTCCTCTATCCTGAGGAACTCTTCAGTCTTCCATGCGTTCGAAGAGGGACATTTTGAACCTGGTTGGCTGCTGGGTGAGTACATATTTACATGTTCTAACACAAAACACATGTTGATTTAGGAATGTTGGCATTGTACAATTTGATCACTAATGTCAGCTTATGTGTGCTCCATTCATTATAGGTGACTCAGGATACGGAATTAGGCCGTGGCTCTTGACTCCGGTGCTAAACCCTCAAACTGAAGCAGAGGACAGGTACAATGCAGCCCATATATCTACAAGATCTGTTATAGAGAGGACATTTGGCCTACTCAAGACCAGGTTTAGGTGTCTGGACAGAACTGGTGGGGCTCTTCTATACAAGCCTCAAAAAGTGTCTGATATTATCCTTGCCTGTTGCATTTTGCACAATGTTGCACTCAGGCACAATGTACAGTCAGACCTAGCTGAGGCTTTGGTAGACGAGCATCCCACCCATGTAGCTGCTGAAAATGAACAAACAGCCAGTGGTGGCCAGACACGACAGAATCTCATCAATTCATTTTTTTCTTGTAAGTACAAACTCATATGTTCCTAGTACTACTTTTATAGTTTAATTATGTTATATTAACAATAATGTTTCTTTATATAACCTTCTGTTAGGACACAGATGAATATGGGTTGCACACCTTTCTTTTCTCTGCTGTGTGCACAAAGGGATGTGGCACCGGTATGTTATTGTTGCACAGGTTATATAATCCCTCTTCAATTGTACTTTAGTTGTGTGTATGTGAATACAACTTGGGTAACAAAGCAATAATATTGTAGCATTGTGTTATTCCTTATGCTAAGACAAAACACATATTATGCCCATAATCATTCATGCTTCTAGTATGCTTACATACAATGTTATTGGTGCAGTGTAACATGTACATCCATATGATGTGTACACCAGGCTGATTTACATTTTGAATGTCATGAAATATACATGGTGTTGTACATTTAACACCAAATACACACTTTGCTGTGTTGTTTACGGTACTGAAGATGGCATGTCAATGTTTGCAATTTATATATTGTTCCTTTGCATTATAGGTATATCTCCAGTATGACTGATCATGGTATGTATATTTGCTGACATCTCTCATAAGATGTGGCTACCTCAATCTTCCTATAATTATTGGAACTAAAAACCCAACATATTGGTTTAAACACAAATGTTACATATATGTACTTTCTGTATCATGTATATGCATTTAGCTACTCTTGAGCTTTCATGTGCATTGTATTACAAAATGATTACTCACATTTCATCACATTTTATGTATGTTTCCTTATAATTTCCATTAATGTAATATAGAGGTGGTTGGAGAAAAGGGGATAACTGTACTTATTTGTTTACTTACGGGAGCACATTCATCACTAGCATAGACACACTTTTTAAGACAACTGTTTGTGTCTCTATCAATTGGTGTAGGATCCATGTATAACACCGACAAATGATAACACCAGCTTTATTATGGTAGCTTATATCATCATATTGACTATACTATGTATTTCTAAACGATTAATAAACACAGTAAACTATAGTTTGTTAGGTTAATGAAATATACACAGAAACGTACTTCATAACATGATGGTGATGTCATATTCAGAACATCATGCATTGGAGGGGACCATAACATCTGGCCAGTAACATTATTTGCTACAGTCCCAAACCATTTTATCTACATACCCATGTAACAAGAGATTTTAAAAATAAATGGCTACTTGGTTGTAAGTGTCCTTTACATTGGGAGAAGGAGTGGCTCACTGAGTAAAGACACACACTGGCACTGATAGTTTGAAGCAGGGGAGTCTGGTTCAATTCCCGGTGTGGGCTCCTTGTGACCTTTGCCAAGTCACTTTATCTCCCTGTGCCTCATGCGGCAAAAAAACATTTGTACGTTCCACGGGCCAGGGACCTCAGGCTGAAACATGTGTCTGTAAATCGCTGCGTACAACTAGCAGCCCTATACATGAACATGCTCATATTATTATTATTATTGTTACATAGTTTCGACAGTCATACGTTCCATTACATATTAGAATACACAAATGTGTTAGCAGAGTGGGAATGGTTGTTATATATAAAACACACCATGTCATAAAATGTTAGTAGTCATTAAAGAACACTCAAGAAAAATTCATGAGGCACTCTTTTGCAACATCATTATGTTAATTAAGTGCTTATGCAATATAGGCATAAGGGTATCACATTTTTAATTGTTTGTTAATAAGCGCTGCAAGCAATATAAAATTAGTTCCATATGTAGTATAGTAGTCGGTGGCTCCTCCTCACAATCATCTCATATAAAGGTAGACTCTTCTGAAATCATACATTGATCCGATTGTATCTTCCCCGACATCTCTGAAATACAGCAAACACATGATGGTCAAAGATGGCACCTTACTAGATATGCATCCGTGACAACGCGTTACGCAGCTCTATATGATTGTGTACATACACACGTCAGTCACTTATATGTTAGAAGTAAAACTGTTCATCAGTATGTAATGTTTCTTTAAATTTGTAGCAGGCATAACTATGTATAAGAAGTGAACGTTGCCTGTATACTGAAAGATGTGCGCGCACATCTTTGTGTGCGCACGCACTTCACGCTTGGCTCCACTAACTGTTAGCGCATGCGCAAAACAAAGCGTACGTTGTGCGTTCAATACATGTTGAAAATACCAGTAAACATAACATCTTTATTTCAAATACAATGAAGACGAAACTACATTCGTTCTAAACGAGTACATCTGTATTCTTTTTAAACAGACGTGTTTGAACAGAAAGCACGGCCGATAACACAATGCGCAAATGCAATACGTGTGACGTCATGTTAAGCCAGCGTGAAACGCACGCTAACACTCCTCCCACTCAATTAACATTCGGCTAACGCCCAGGGTACGCCTACAAACACTGAGCCGCACGCATCACACACTGCAGTTACCGTTACTATAACAAAACATGACAGCCAATAGGCTTTGAGGCGCGCACGTCGCTTGGGGGCGGGACTTACATCACTAATCCTTTTTAAGGACGCCTTGGCCCATGACAAGGGTCCCACGTCATACGTGGTGGACCCGGTTTTCAATGTTGTAGATGTTGCATGATAACAAAACAGGTATGTGTTAGAGTAATGGTAAAATGTTGCTAATATGTTTAAAGGGATAGGAAAGTACGTATATTTATTCCGTCAGCAATGTGTACTACTCTTTCAGGTCCTACTATATTGTATTAGGAAACAATTTGTTTGTGAACGCTACATGTTATGCAGTCTGCAATGTTACGCTGTATCCACGCATTGAAAGTGAAAATGGTGGTTACAAAAAAAAAAAAATTTAAACGCAGAGTCAACGCATAACGATTGTTATATTTACCATTCTTCTAGAATTAACTCTTCGCCTGGCTGCAACTGGTCGCTCCAGAAATGCAAGCCAATTTCATCCACGCTTAACACAACCGCTGAATCCAGTATGGCACATATCTCCTCCAGGATGCGCTCATAGGAATCGCCACTGCTTTCTTCAAATAATTGGTCGGGAGGTAGGTTCATTTCTTCCGGTTCCCATTCCAATGCAATTTCAGCTGAAAGGCTTGGTACATAATCATAGTACTTTTGTTCTTGTACAATGTGGGTTTCAGGAATGGAGGCTGCAGATATTGCAGCAAGTATCGATTCAAACGGATCAGTAGTAGCGGATACATTGCTATTGCCATTAGGAATAAATATGCCTTTCACGACAATATAAGTGCCGTCTTTCAGGATAAATTGTTTTTCCGGGGCAATCTTCCAGAAACCATAGGTGTGTTGTAGCTTATCCTGGTCACGTTCAAAAAAGTCATTACTTGATAAAGTGAATCTTATTGAGGAATTAAAATTCCGTGCATGCTTACGGTCTTGGTAATAAGGATATTTTGCTCGAATGAAATCATCGATTTGGCGTGTGCTTGCTTTCTGTCCGCGACTGTTCAAGATGGCTTCACAGATCATGTACTTATACCCTAAAAGGGGATTAATATTGTTAACGAATTCATCAGCCATGTCTGAGTAGCACAAAAGCTGTGTGCAGGTCTGTGTTATTTGCTCATCAAAATGAATGTGCTGAATGGCTAACAAACTCCTGTTTTTCCTTGTCAAGGTCAACAAAAGTAACTACTTTGACTCCTTATTTCAAACGCCAATTGGATTTGGTTGTCTAATTGGGTTAACAGTTGTGGTTCGTGATATGGGACTGTGGGAGAAACATTTCTCCTTCTTTTATCTCGTTTGTGAAAAACATCCCTAGACTGTGAATGCGTTCACATAGTGTTTTTTTGAAAAGTAACAAAGACCAGTGTGTGAAAATATTTCTTAGCCAGGCATATCAGTAAAAACACACCTGCAAAAAGAAATGTTTTTTCCCCGCTTACATTTCTGTGTGTATGTGAAAGTCTGGTTAACTCCCTGTCTGCATGAGTTTAAATACGTGTGTATATATATATATATATATATATATATATATATATATATATATATATATATATATATATATATATATATAAATATATCTCTTATAAAAATATATATATATTTATATATAATATTTTTTTATTTTTTTTATATTGCAGGAGTACACACAACATTGATGGCATTAAGTATACCTTGTATGAAACCTATTTAAATGGTGAGAAACATGATTGAATTAAGTAATAAACATTTGTTTAAGCACAATACTGTTAGAGTCTCATACTTAGGATATTTCTCAAACATTAGGCCTGTATTATTAAAATAGTGTGCTTTCACAAGGAAGCATGAAGTGTATTAGTTTGTGTATACCAGTTTATATAGTACTATATATATATATATATATATATATATATATATATATATATATATATATATATATATATATATATACACACATATACACACATATATACATATATATATACACATATATACATATATATATATATACATATATACATATATATATACACATATACACATATATACATATATATATATACACATATATACATATATATATACACATATATACACATATATACATATATATATACACATATATATACATATATATATATATACACACTCACACACTCACACTCACACTCACTCAGTGTGTGTGTGTGTGTGTGTGTGTGTGTGTGTATATATATTATTATACATTCTGAGATGTTATAGAAACGAACACACAACTGATTAAAGGACAAAATTACAATGGCCAAGCAAGGCAAAGGTAAGTAATAATTTACACATAATCCTGCTGTACACGTACAAGAAAGATGTTTGCACTTACTTAGGTGTTTTAATAATTGCATGTGACTAATATGCATATGCAATTCTTACATCAATTAACACACCCAAATGCAATGTTTTGCTGCAAAGTCAATGGCAGCTTCTCTAAACTTAGCAACTGGCTCCTGGTGGACCATTACTGAACAGACGATTACAACATAAATATTTATAACACAATTAATTATGAGTGTTAACATTTCCAAAACTTCACGTGTACAAGAACATAGTTGAAAGTTTGGAAACAACACAGTCTTCAGCATACATACAATAGTAATTAGATAATCTGAAGTCAACAAAACAAGGCCAAACACATATTTTCTGAATTATAACATTTATTTTTTTTGTTCCTTTTGCGAGCGAGTAACAGGCCTGCTTGTTGTCTCTTGAATTTTCCTTTTTCTTTTGCCACCAACTTTAGGCACAACAGAGCCACTTTGAGTGGCCTCTGGCACTTCACGGGCAGGGCTTGTGGCCAGTGACTGTTCACCTACGGGGCTTGTGGCCAGTGACTCACCTACAGGGCTTGTGGCCAGTGACTCACCTACAGGGCTTGTGGGCAGTGATTCACCTACAGGGCTTGTGGCCAGTGACTCACCTACAGGGCTTGTGGGCAGTGATTCACCTACAGGGCTTTTGGGCAGCGATTCACCTACAGGGCTTTTGGGCAGCGATTCACCTACAGGGCTTTTGGGCAGCGACTCACCTACAGGGCTTTTGGGTAGTGACTGTTCACGGACAGGGCTTGTGCCCAGTGACACATGTGAGCAAGTTGGTAGACACTGCACAAGTGATGGTTGGTCTGTTTCATGTGTGTCTTGTTTTGTTTTTGTCGCCTCCTTTGTAGGTGTCTGCTGCTGAATTTGTAGAGATGGCAGCGGTAGGATGTCATCAGGAACCTGCACAGCAATGTCTGCTACTTGACCGGTAACATTTGGGCCTGGTGAATGAATCTCAGATG
Source organism: Ascaphus truei (assembly GCF_040206685.1). Lineage (NCBI taxonomy): Eukaryota > Metazoa > Chordata > Amphibia > Anura > Ascaphidae > Ascaphus > Ascaphus truei. Next base: position 50,412,103 of record NC_134494.1, on the reverse strand, counting down.
AATGTGGTGAAAACTGACCTGCATGAACAGATCCTGGCTGGGAGGTGTTGAATTGTGGTACATTAGTCATTCTCCAGTAATTAGCTTGTGTTTGCTGAACAACTAATGCTTCGAATGAGGTGTTGATTTTTTGCAACTGTTTAGGCACTTCAATGAAGACTCTGTGGAGATGTGCCAATTGTGATACTGTTTCTTCCTGCAGTCCAATCATCCTTTCCAGCACTGTCATCATGTCTGAATGGCGACGATTTTCTGCGTCCACTATTTTTCCCTCTGAAGCTACAATTGCATCGTATGTGGAAGTTGATGGACGATTTGGCGGTACAACAGTTTCTATTGGCACCTCTTCATGGTCACATGATTGTATTTCAGTCTCTTCTGTGGCGTCATCCTCATCATACTCATCATCCTCATCACCATGATGTTCTAAAAAGAAATGTACACATTATTAAATGGCATGTTAATGTATGCTGTGTTACTATGTAATTGTACTGTGTCCTAAGTAACACCTAACATGTTAGCATACGTTTTATAACCTCATTAAAAACTACCTTGACTTACGAATAATGTTTGGACTCAGTATGAAATATGAATGAATGAAAAGTTGCTCTAAACTCAGAAGTCCTACATGATAATTAACATCACTAACACAATACATGTTGCCTTACACTTAATTTTCACTGACACTAAGTAATCCTATTTAAAGAAGATGTGCAAAACAAATAATGCACATGACAACATAACATATAGAAGAGCACATATTATATGGCCAGCAAATGATACACTCACCTTCTAGTAGTGTTGAGCTGGCTGACCCAGGTGAAGACACTTGTTCCATCTCAGGTGACACATGTCCTCCAGGGGCAACTATATATAACAATAACATAAGTTTTACATTTACATGTGTAAATATTGAACAAACACTTATTGTATGTTCTGTATTTATGATTAACTAACAACATCAGTTCCTTAACCGAAAATGTGTGTGAAAGTGAACATAAATAGTTGTAATAACACTGTACATGCCTGTGTACTTAGAATTTTTGAGTTCCCTAACATACAACATACTATGTTTCTGCAGTAATGCGTGAGGATAAATAGATTAAATGAGTACATAAAAATCATATGTTGTGTAGTGATATCAGTATCATAATGTACATAACTATCATGAGATGACCATTCACAATGGTTATCATGAAGGTGGTCATATTGCAAAAAGTGTTGTTTTTGGTAGAGGATATGTGTGGTACATTAATCGAAGATGTGGCACACCTGAATGTGGCTGTGACTCAACAAGACAACACATGCAGTGTGTGATAATGTGTCTTTCATAGTAGTTCAACTATAGATATGAGTGAACTAATGTGTGACGTACGCTTTGATAAGTAATGAGTTGTTGGGGCATTTAGTAGCTAGAGTTAAGCTTTCCAATGAGTGTGATTAACTTCAGTTGTGCTATTCAGGTTGTAAGAAAGGTATTCCCTTCCCCAAAAAGCCTAATCAGCCACACCTTTCAATGACTTGAAACAGGTGCAAATGGTGTGAACTAAGTTGACCGTGAAATGAGGCTGTAATTAGTGTGTGTGCTGAACCCCACCCCCTCTGTTGAAGTGTATGCTGTGATGAGATATTAATTGCAGCTGCTTTAACACAATGGTAGATGAGCTAAGTAGTCATCTGCAGTGTTTAAGTTATGAAAACAATGACATAACATATGATACGTGTGCCTCATTATGCTGTCTGTATATGACATAAAGCAAAAATGGACCTTTTCATAAGCAACTATAGATGTGTTAGTGCCAGTGATGTTTGTAGGCCGTTACATGCAATTTCTTTGATGCATGCTTAAAATAGGCAGTAATGTCATGTTTGTCGGAGTAAAATCAATAAAATACACAATAATATGATACATATTTCTGTTCTGTACCTGTAGCTACTAATAATTTCTCATGAACATGTGTTACACGTGTACTACCCTGTTGTTCCCCATCTTCGCCCACCATCAATTGCTTCCACTGCAGCTATGCATTTTGGGAATTCACATGTAAATGAGCACGCAATGGCACGTGCTATATTAGTTACTGCTTTTAGTAGGACTACTACATATATGTCTATTTTGAGATATATATATACAGAATCAGACATATACATATATAGATGCAGGTATGCTTATATTGTGAAGACAGTATAAAAAGCAGTGTAAATATGCAAAATAACTGTAAGCAACGACACGCCTAGTACAGTAATATTTATCACCTGCTGGAAATTGTGACGGATAAATTCCAATGTCACGGTCACCAGCCAAGCCTTCCACGACGACGGTAAGTAATTTTGGCCGAAGCAGCTCCTCCAATGGAGTCAATATGAGACGTTGTGGTGTGGGCCCACCTCCAGTGCCAGTAGCATGCACGCGTTGGTCTTGTATTTTCTTTTTCAATTTGGACCTAATATCATCAAATCTTTTCCGACAATGATACTTGTCCCTGACACTATTCCCACAGGCATTGACACCAATGACTATTGTGTCCCACATTTCTTTTTTGCTTGCTGCACTTGTCCGCCCTTGAAAAACATATAAAAGATATGAGGTAAATGAATAATAATATAAGCACCAGTTTCCTACACTGCTAGCTGTTCCAAGTGATAGCAAACATGCTGTTTTATGTGTAATATGTGCAGCACATGAGCATTCACTACTAAACCTATACATGTAAGCAAGGTTGCATTCATATTGTATGCAGTTCTGGCAAATTGACCGCCTGTGTTTATTTGTCCTTGTAAGGCATGATAAAAAGCTGTGTTTCCACACTAATGAACATAGAAAGATATTGTGTACCCATATTTGCATATGAACAAAACTCAGATGACCTAGGATCACATGTATTTGAATAATAAATGTAAAGTTACACTTACCTACTAAATGTCCATATATACTGTCATAGTGCTCCAGAATGCCAGTGACAAGAGCCCTATTTTCCTGGTCATTGAAGCGAGGATTACGTGGCTTCTCCACACGTTTTTTCCGAGCAGGTTTAGGGTCAGAGCTTGGCTGGTGCTGACTGGACTCTCCTTCTTCCAATGGAAGAGCCTCCAAAAGCTGGCCACCAGCAAGCACGCCACCACCATCCACCCCATCAGCAACTGCGCCACCAGCAGCACTCCCAGCACCAGCACTCCCACTCCTAGCACCAGCACTCACACTCCTAGCACCAGCACTCACACTCCTAGCACCAGCACTCCCACTCCTAGCACCAGCACTCCCACTCCTAGCACCAGCACTCACACTCCTAGCACCAGCACTCCCACTCCCAGCAACAGCACTCCCACTCCCAGCAACAGCACTCCCACTCCCAGCAACAGCACTCCCACTCCCAGCAACAGCACTCCCACTCCCAGCAACAGCACTCCCACTCCCAGCAACAGCACTCCCATTCCCAGCAACAGCACTCCCACTCCCAGCAACAGCACTCCCATTCCCAGCAACAGCACTCCCACTCCCAGCAACAGCACTCCCACTCCCAGCAACACCACTCGGTGCACCAGCAACATCACTCCCCTGAACAGTACGTTCACTCCGACGCGTACTCCCACGAGTAGCACTCCCACTCCCACCAGCATCACTCTTCCCACGCTTTGCGGGCATACTTCCAGCACTCACAAAAAACAGACAAGAAATGTACAGGCAATCACACGACCCACTTCCACATATAAAACAAGACAAAGATGTAAACAAAACAACAAAGGACAAAGCTCACCCAATACACAACAAGTCTCTCAGTCAATATGCAAATGTTCAATCGTCCAGCTCTGTGCGTCTCTCTCTCTCTCTCACTCCCAACAACACAGAGAATGATTAGCAGTACACGTTGCCTTTAAATATGGCGCGCAATCAAAAACATGCTTGTTTCGCCTGATTCAGCAAGATTTGTGATTGTGCAACCTAACAGCACCCCGCCACGCACGCCGATACACCTGTGTGTGATCGGCTCATCATCGTGAGAGTGGGCGGATTTGTTTTCGGGTTGATTTTGAATGTATTCGGCACTTACTGCATACGGAGAGGGAAAAACGCCAATAACATGACTAATCGATAAGCTTGCCGATTTCACATAATCGTCGCTTACTGCATGAGGCCCACAATGTTTGTGTCCGCTGGAGTAAGTGGAACCAGTGTTACATAACAAGGCCCAGAATGCTGGCACAGAAGACTATTTACTTTCTGTGTTTATTCAGGAATTGTAAGCATGTCCGTTTCATTTTTACAACTGACCTGCTGTAAAATGCGTCCTGACCGAGGCCCACAGCCTTGTTTGCTCTGCAGCGTTACCCGGAGCCCATGGAATTGAATATACTGCACATAAACGCATCTGATGAAGAGAAAAGGAAATTTAATCATATTTTCTTTACCTACAGTGTAAATAACAAAACCTTGAAGCAGAAGACTGTGCTGCTCAGTTTTTTTGGGGGGGTGGGTGGGGTGGGGAGACAAATGGTATTGTTCTTCTTTGCCGAACAAGGGGGTGCCTGGGAGATGACCAGAAGCCCCCCAACCTGTTCATTATATATTACTTTGTTTATCCACCGAGCAAGAATGCTTTTTCACTGGATCCAATATGGCGGCCAGCTTATCCCCAGCGCCCAATAGAAAGGCGCAACATCATCATCATTGGCGCGATTTTCTATAGGTGACCCTCGCAGCCATATTTGTCATTTTTGTGTCACACAAAAATAGGAAAAAAACACAAATATCTTGGGAACTGGGGTGGTTCATGGATGTGTCAGGGGATCGCAGATCAGCTCGCCGATTCAAGTACTGTACATTTAAAAAATATTTATTATATATATAAATATAAAAAAGAAAGTTCAACTGCTTTGAATGATGACAAGGAATCTGTATCCAATGCAATAACGTAGTGCAAAGAAATATGGAAAACGGAAAGGCCCATTCAGTGTGTTGTAACTTTCCTGCATGAAGTCAGCATCGCTGGCACGTGGCTTGCTGTAAAAACATAGTTTCTAGTGGTCCAAATAAAAAAGGTATTATATTCTGCTGAAATACTTATTTATTTTGGCACCACTTTTCAAACAAAATATTTCCTTTTCTCTTATTTGCCTTTATAAATGGGCTGATCTGACAAAAAAAAAACAAAAACCCACTGGAAATACAGTTACATAATACATGACACAGTTATTTCAGCCCAAGCGGCTTCTGCAATTCTTCTGCTGGTCTCCTCAATCAACAAGGAAGATCCTTGAATGTAGAAGTCAAAGATATGGAGGAGAAATAAGAAGGTCTCCGTAAAGCAGTTATCAGGGTCACGGGAAGGGAATCTAAAGCAAGGTCTGTATTTAAAACATAAAATGCATAAATATGCAACAATTAAAATGAATACACTGTGTGAATGCCGACTGTTCTCCATATTCCTTAAATGTTCAGTTATTCTCTTGCAAAGCCCACCAGGGCATTCACCTGTATCGTTTGACCAAAATCGGTCACTCTTAGTTCCAAATCTCCATGCTTTACAAGTGGAACATTTATGGAAGGCGCTGAGGTTTATTTTGTACCCAACACTTGCTATCAGCCTCTTCAGTTGCCAAAACACTTTGGGCTAATTTCTGTTGAAACCTTGGGCCCTGTGAATACGATTCCTGGTCTTTCAGGTACAATTTTTTTTTCATATTGGATTCAGAATTTGCTCAGTACCTTCTTCATAACAGAGGCTTTTTTTGCTACACGGTGTTAAAAAAAATGTATATATACTTTTTCTGTTTTTAGCATAGGTTGAACTTGATGGACAGAAGTCTTTTTTCAACCTCATCTACTATGTAACTATAGAAAAGAGGCGTCTAAGAGGGGATATGATAACTATATACAAATATATTCAGGGACAATACAAGGAGCTTTCAAAAGAACTATTCATCCCACGGGCAGTACAAAGGACTCGGGGCCATCCCTTAAGGTTGGAGGAAAGGAGATTTCACCAGCAACAAAGGAAAGGGTTCTTTACAGTAAGGGCAGTTACAATGTGGGATTCATTACCCATGGAGACTGTGATGGCAGATACAATACATTTGTTCAAAAAAAGGTTGGACATCTTTTTAGATGGGAAAGGTATACAGGGATATACCAAACAAGTATACATGGGAAGGATGTTGATCCAGGGATTAATCCAATTGACAATTCTTGGAAGTCAGGAATTGACATTAATTTTTCCCCTTAATGGGGTTTTTTATTTGCCTTCCTCTGGATCAATAAGTAAGTATAGATATAGGATAAAGTATCTGTTGTCTAAATTTAGCATAGGTTGAACTTGATGGACGGAAGTCTTTTTTCAACCTCATCTACTATGTAACTATGTAACTATATAACTATGTAACTATATAACTATGTAACTATATAATTTCTGCCCATATTTCTTGCTCTCTCAAGAGATACATTTACAACATCCTGATTGTGTTGTCTCTCTAAAAACCTTGACGTTAAAAAGAGGTGACATAGTTATGTAACTCTGCCTGCCCGGCTTCTGGGGAGATTACATTAGTGTACTTGGCTTTGGCTCCTCAGTATGGGTTACCCTGATTCAGGCGGCTGGGCGATGGGGTAGAAAGGAGGGGATTATGGGCGCTAAGAACTTTCAGTCTTTTAGTCATGTCCCCAGACACGGGGATCGCTCACACGCACAGGACAATGTTGTGCTGTCTTTATAACAGACGTACATGAATACGGTGCTTCCATTAGTGCCCACTCAACACTCAAATGGAGGTGCGTTGACTTAGGTGCTTTACTTGTGTGGGACCCGGGCCACCTTTGTGGCTTTGGGATCATTATCGGTATTACCCCGGTTACACTTGGCCTATTCGGGAATCCTGGTTGGACTGTTGCAAGTGACCACAATACCTTTTGACATGTTTGTGAACTGCCACTTCCAAACAGACTGAGGATTATTAATGCAGATCCACGGTTATAGCCGATCTGCCGCCACCCGGGAGCCCTCTTTCCTGAGTCCCTCTATAGCATGCAGTTTTCCTACCTTGTAGATATGTTGGACTCCATTAGCCTTCTTCTGGGGTCCTAACTTAGATCCCTATCTACAACATAATAAAGCAGGGGAGCCTGGTCTGTGCTATTACTTTGTGAACACCCCCATCTACTCTCCCGAGGCTCCTCTACTCTTGTCTTCCAGGAACCTGACTTCAAGACCCTTCCCCCCCATCTTTTATATCCCTTCTGACATCAGTATCCCCATGGTAACACATGGTGGGTCTTAACACACACTATCTCGATATAAACTCTTCACAGAAATCTGGTAACACAGTAAAGCAGCACCATTGAAAAGAGGGTTGTTTGTGACTGGAGAGCCAAGATTTTGTTTGCAAGTATATGGACATCACATTAAGTATCATCTTGGACTTACTACACTATATAGACATTTTTTGTGTCTCTTTTTTGTTACCTTTTTTCGGGGTGGGGAGAAGGGGGTTTGGGTCTATGGTCGTTTTACTTGCGTCTGAGTGACATTCTATATTAGGGCTCTTGAATTCGTTTTCCAAAGGGGCAGGAGGAGGAAAAAAGTAGGAGGAGAAATGCCACAAGAATATTATAGGGTCATTTTGAATACATTTAAAGACTTACAAATTATTATACAATACAGGAACATGTGCACGCAATTGATAACAGCTGTACGATACATAAATCAGGGATCTTCAACTAGTTTACCAAAGGGGCCAGATCAGAAAGTATTTAGAAGTAGAAAGGCCACAAGCTTATTGTAATGTCATTCTAGATAAAAGTAAAGACTTGGAAATGATTACATTTCAACATTTTTCAAACATATATAACATGTGTAACATATTGTAAGGAATTGGGGAACAGGCCCCCTGCGGCGTGTCCCTCCTTACCTGCTGCATCTTAGTCCACGCAGCACTTCTACCCGTGCCACGGAGCTTGGCTCCTCCCCCGGTCGAGCCGTGTGCGAGACGTTGTGCATCGCCCTCCAGCTGCAAGCAAGTCCACGCACCTGTCTCCTGTGCCTTGCAGCCAATCTCTGCCTCCGCCTCTCCATCCCAGTCATGCATCTCTTCTATTTAAACCCTGCTCTTTCACTTCCTCATTGCTGAGCATAGCCTTGTGTTCCTGCGTTCTGTTTTGCCTTACTGATTTCTCTCCAGTTGCTTTCACGTGTACCGATCCGGCTTGACTATTGGACCCTCACTGGATAACGACCCCGGCTTGCCTCTGACTACCCGCACCTCTCCATCCCTGACCACGGCTTTTGGACACGCTACTACTCTCCCGGCTCCAACCCCAGACCACGGCACAACGGACACCGTTCTCCTGTAATCGATCGCTTGCTCTGGGCTATTTCATTCACTTGTTGCACAGCATTTTGGGCAATGTAGTTCCAGGAATATGATATGATAGGACTATGATATGATAACTATATCACCCACTCTGTCCATGGCTACTCGCTGAAAATGTTCTCCTATTACCGGTAACGGGTTTAGAGGTGCCTTCACACGATGACCCGCTTTACCCACTCGCTGGCAGGATATGACTAGGATATGGTAACTATACAAATATATTCAGGGACAATACAATGAGCTTTCAAAATAACTATTCATCCCACGGGCAGTACTAAGGACTTGGGCCATCCCTTAAGGTTGGAGGAAAGGAAATTTCACCAGCAACAAAAGAAAGGGTTCTTTACAGTGAGGGCAGGTACAGTGTGGAATTCATTACCCATGGAGACTGTGATGGCAGATACAATAGATTTGTTAAAAAAAAAAGTTGGACATCTTCTTAGTAAGGAAAGGCATACAGGGATATACCAAATAAGTATACATGGGAAGGATGTTAATCCAGGGATTAATCCGATTGACAATTCTTGGAGTCAGGAAGGAATTTATTTTTCCCCTTATGCGATACCATTGGATATCTGGGTTTTTTTGTTTGCCTTCCTCTGGATCAATAAGTAAGTATAGATAAAGGATAAAGTATCTGTTGTCTAAATTTAGCATCGGTTGAACTTGATGGACGTATGTCTTTTTTCCACCTCATGTACTATGTAACTACTGTATGTAACTATGTAACTATGAGTGACTGGGCAGTTACTAGATACAATTGGTGCACTGCTAGAGAGAGGGCGGGGCTCAAGAGCCAGAGCCTATCAGAAGGGGAAGAGGGTGTCACTTTGGAAATGCTTCCTACATGAGAAACATTAAAAATGTCTTTAAAACATTTTACTTTTTAAATGCTACAATTATTTTCTCATATGTAATGGGTTGTCTGGCCTGGCCTGACCCCCCCAATCTCATATTGGCCCCTGTGGTCTAACCAGTCCCCATTACAGTGTGATTGTGTCTGGTGGTGCACCTGTTGGCTACAGGACTCCTGAGTCTCCCGCATGATGGTGTATGGGGATGACCCGTCCAGACAGGCAGCTGAGGTAGTGTGCTGAGTCCTACCTATATCCAGTGCAGCGCCTCCACCTCATCAGGATCCCTGCGTCCGCATGGGGATGGTCCTGGTGAGGAACTCCTCTGTGGTGCCCCTCCCTGTGCAATAACTTCAGACTTGCACACGAGAGTGTTGTTAATCAGGAACATCTTTATTGCACGGTGGGCAAGACTGCCCTCCACAATGGGGTGAAATCAGCCCTCCATCATTCACCGCACTTCCCTTTGAAAGGTAATGTTCTCCTGATAATAGGGATTCCCTATCCCCGCAGGGATATCTTATTCTGTGCCAGGTCCCTGGACACAGTCTCCTCATTCAGCTTACTAAATCATAACTCTGGAACTGCTCCTTCTCTTACTCCTCCTCTAGCAACAACCTAACTTTGACACAGTGCTGTGCCTTATGTATACTCTGGGGCTGGCACAACTCTGACATCACTAACCATGGAGTCAGAACCTGTGACAACTCCCATCCATAAATAGGGCACCTCACCAGGGTGTGAGGGCAAACCTCCATGATTACTGCTGGCATGCCCATAACTTACCAGGCCTTGCTGCCAGCAGGAGAGATGACTGCAACCATTTTACATCATGGTTACACATAGTACAGAACTGATTAATTTAAAAAAAACAAAAAAACAAAAAAACATGTAGGATATTGCTTGAACGGCTGCTTTAAGTACAAATGTTGAAATCACAGCTCACTAGCTGGTATTTAAAGCTTTTAAAAAAAACCTGTGTTGTCTGGCTGAGATAGTAAAACAACAAACTAACAATTATAAACCGCATTCAGCCGGTAATTCACTGATAATGCTCAGGGTGTATTTCATTGCCAACAGATTCTTCTGCAGAAACGGCGTTGCTCATTCTGAATAGAGTCTGGGGAAACAAAATGGATACTGGATGACATCAATCTAATTTACAGATACAAAATAGATTCTAACCGACCACATGGATTCCGAATCACTGGAATTCCATTTGCACCCAACACAGCAGCTTTTTATGATGCTGAAGCAGGAATATCCTGAAAACCTGACCTGTTGGTGGCCCTTGAGGACTGGAGTTGGCCACCCCACAAAGTGAGTTTTCCACGGTCACTGGGAGAGTCGACAATGGGATTCCACTTTTATAGAGGTGACATTACCACTCATTTTCTCAGCACGGATTCAGGGCTTTCTTACTTTAACCACCAGCCCGTCGCTGCTGCAATTAAAACACCCTGTAATGCTGGGGAAGGAACCGGACTTCTCTGCCTGCTGCAGTCTCTCTATGAAGAGGTTAAGACACTATATTAAAACAATGATCCAGCTGTTTTATGCGTGGCAAACACAGCCACGAGAGGTTTGTGTCTGAGGCTATAAATAGTGGCACACAATTGATGAGCTGAAGCTCCTGTTATCTCGTAGGACATAAGAAAACGTTCCAAGGACATTGACAATCACATCGCTGTATTCGAGGCCTCTGTACTGCGTTGGGTAGCACAGGAATCATCCTTCTGTGTGCAGTCACTCAGGGGGGCGCAAACTTATCGTCTGCGCCCCCCTGCCTGCGCTCCCCCTCCCCTCACGTGTTTCTGACACCATGTGACGTCGTGGTCCCATGGCAACGCAATGTCATGTGACCCCACTGCGTTATTTGACCCTGCATTGCCATGGCGACACGTTTCCAGAAGCCGCCGGAGACAAGGTAAGGGAACTTACAGAGGCTTTGCGCGCTCCCCCTGCATTTAATTTAAATGCTTTGGGGAAGAGCATAGGGCCACTGTAAGCGCTGCGCCCCCTGAAGAGAATTTGTCACCCCCCCCCCGTTTGTGCACACCTGCAGTAACTTGTGACTAAAATGCACTAGGATATATATGTAAATATATATGAAACGGTCTTTCCATTACACAGTGTGGTGTAGTGCATACCTGCTGGCTCACAGTAGATCTGAGTCTCCTGTGTTGTTGTGGAGGAGAACAGGACAGGCTTCTGGGGCAGTAACTGATTCTTTCTCACGGTGACAGCGCCTCCATCTCTTGCAGGCCCCAGGGATGTGGAGACAATCCCTGCAGGAGAACTTCCTTCCCCTCCCCCTGATAGATTGTAGTCTCAGGCAGGAAGATATATTTGAACAGGATCGCTTTATTCTGACAGCACACTCAGTTGGTACAGCATACACATCAGAGGATGTACCCCGGACCTCCACTCCAGGCCAAGGGACCCTGAACCAGTCCTTGCTCTTCCCTTAGTCCCTGTTGGAGTAAGGGGTATACTCTAACATCCACTCCCCAAGGGAGGGAATACAGATTGGCAGAGCCCTGCACAACTATTGTGGGTAGACCAGCCTCTCTCAAGGGGGTAGAGGCACTGACTAAATTTGGTATTGCAGCTTCCTAATGTAACGGGTATTCCCTACTAGTCTGACCCACCCAATCTCACATTGGCCCGTGTGGTCTAACCAGTCCCCATTATGTGTCCGTGTCTGGTGGTGCACCTGTAGGCAACAGGGCTCCTGAGTCTCCCGCTTGATGGTATTAGGGGATGTCATCCAGACAGGCAGCTGAGGTAGTGTGTGCGAGTCCTACCTATATCCAGTGCAGCGCCTCCACCTCATCAGGATCTGTGCTTCCGCAGGGAGATGGTCCTGGCGAGGAACTCCTTCTTGGTGGGGCCGTCCACTGCTGAGTAACTTCACACTCACACAGTGGAGGTATATTCGAACAGGGAATCTTTATTGATGGTATGGGCAAGCTGCCCCTCACAGCTAGCAGCTCAGCCGCTCATCTCTTTGCAGCACTCCATTAGGAAGGTCCCTTCTCCTCTAATAGAGCAGCTTTCCACCTATCCTCTCAGAGAGATTCCCCAGCTTCTCTGTCTGCTGTAAGCTCCTCTCTTGAGCTGCTCTGTCTCTATCAGCTCCTCTAACTCTGCTGCCTATGCTCACTGACTCACAGCTAGCATGAGACACTGCAACACTGTTGCAGACCTTCACTTGCCTCTCACTGAACAGAGGCAGCACAACAGGAAACCGAACCCCTAACTTTAGGCAGTGCTGTGTCTTATATCACCCCCCGGAGAACAAACCTGCTCTGTATCACTAAGTGTGGACACAATGCATGTTGTCACTTCCTTTGGGATATATGACACCTCACCAGGGTTTGAGGGCAAACCTCATGATTGATGCTGGCAATCCTGCATACTTACCAGGTTTACTGCCAGCATGAGAAAGAAATATGTACACTAATCTTACACTTGGCTACACTAAGTACAAGGGAAGCAGTTACCAGTTCTGAGTCCCTGATTGGTCACACACAGGCCTAGTCTTACCTCCTCCCCTGTGACTCACTGAAGCTGATAACTCCTGGCAGACCTGCTTTTACCAGGACTTACTGTCAGGGAGGGCAGGCTTAGTAGCCAAGGAAACTAGCATGGCTACACTTACATTAAACTTCAAAACTGTGGGCTCATTTTATCCCCCGGCTTCCACAACGGAGCCAAACACAGCAAAACAAAAAAAATGATTTATGAAAAAAAAAATGATGGAATTTCCATAATTATCATTGGGGTTCACAATTGTTTTCTCACCACTGTACTAATGAGATATAACCATTTCTACATCTCGTCATAACTTTTCAATTTTTGGTGCACCAAAATAGTCTCTTGGGATAAGTTATCTGCAATGATATTTACATCAGACACGATACCCCAGACTGAGTACAAAAGAAAGGAACATTTAAGCACCTGATAAAAGTTTGAAACACTAAAGGTTATTAAAGCTGCAGTTCAAGCAATATCCTACATGTGTGTTTTATTTTTTATTTTTTAGTAAATCAGTTTTGTACTATGAGAAAATACTTGTAGCATTTTTTTAAAAACAATTTTTAAATACATTTATAATGTATTCTAATGTAACGAGCATTTATGTTTCTATGGCAACAATTTACAAAGTCACACCCCCTTCCTCTTCTGAAAAAGGCTCTGGTACACCCTTTTTTGAGCCCTACCCTCTCTCTAGCAGTGCACCAATTGTACCTGCCTGGTCACATGATCTTCCAGACAGAACTTTGCATCTTGGGTAATCTTCTGCAGCCCTAACAGTGATATAAAGAACCCCCGAGCCGAATCTTCAGCGATCGATTACAAGAGAACGGATCGATCTGCAGCTTAGCCAATCATGTGTCAGTGCGCAGATTGTATTGATGCACGTATTGAATGGAATGTTTTTTGTTTTTTTTACGGCAGCTTGAACTGCAGCTTTAAGACGAAGTGGATCAGTTCTTCTTCTCCAATTATTCTTTAGGTTGAAGGATTATCCTTTGCTTCGTTGGCCACAGAACATTTGAATTCATGTTTTAAGCTGGATAGAAGAATCTAAAAAAAATAACTATTTGGTGGTCCCTTAGTATGGAAACAATCTCAGGTGGAAGTAATTGAGACTTTTGGGTCATCTTTTTAGTTTGAAGAACTGCCGTTGGAGGAAGGTGACTGTCCAAACTCTGCCGTTTCATGATACAACCCTACTCCTTCATTTCTTTACCTCTTTGAAAATTGATCTTAGTTTACTAGAGCATTAAAATTTCTGCATCATTCCTGTTTCTTTTCTTCAGCGGATCACACAGACCCAGACAGTTTAATGGTCATTTTGTTCTTTATGTTATTTAATTTTCATTTCGCTTATGAATAAATCTCATAGGTCACGTGAGGGCAACTCCAGTCCTCAAGGGCCACCAACTGGTCAGGTATTGGGGATATCCCTGCTTCAGCACAGGGGGCTCAGTCAGGGGATCAGTCTTTGACTGAGCCACCTGTGCTGACCTGTTAGTGCCCCCTGGGGACTGGAGTTGGCTGACCTCGTCATATTGTAGGTCATGGCTATAAAACATGATTGCTACCTCCAAGCGTTGCTCTGTCCAATCTTTGTATGGTTTACATGTTAATTCATACAGAATTGTCAGTGGAGATGTTATCCTTGGAAGGAATTGTGTTATCTCTACAAGTGTTTTAGAAATGTTAATACATATATTTAAAGATTGCAGCAACTTTTATTTAATCACATATGAGAGAATCGTTAAATTAAGTTAAGCATCAACATCTTTTTACAGGCAGATTAAAATGAACAGGACTGGGTTACAATCAACCTCTATGCTGGCAGAAAGGGGGTTAAGAGGCAATCCGAGAGACGTTTTTTACATTTTTAGCAAAAGATTGAAGCAGGGGGTCTCCGGAGCTGACCCGTATTAATATCCGCTCCAGGGACCCCCGCTCCTGCAGATACTTACCTCTGTAGGGGGTGCCTGTAGCTGCTCCGGCCCGCTAGTGGGGTTCATGTAATGGCCGCGTAACTTACCAGGCCTTGCTGCCAGCAGGAGAGATGACTGCAACCATTTTACATCATGGTTACACATAGTACAGAACTGATTAATTTAAAAAAAACAAAAAAACATGTAGGATATTGCTTGAACGGCTGCTTTAAGTACAAATGTTGAAATCACAGCTCACTAGCTGGTATTTAAAGCTTTTAAAAAAAACCTGTGTTGTCTGGCTGAGATAGTAAAACAACAAACTAGCAATTATAAACCGCATTCAGCCGGTAATTCACTGATAATGCTCAGGGTGTATTTCATTGCCAACAGATTCTTCTGCAGAAACGGCGTTGCTCATTCTGAATAGAGTCTGGGGAAACAAAATGGATACTGGATGACATCAATCTAATTTACAGATACAAGCTGGATTGTAACCGACCACATGGATTCCGAATCACTGGAATTCCATTTGTACCCAACACATCAGCTTTTTATGATGCTGAAGCAGGAATATCCTGAAAACCTGACCTGTTGGTGGCCCTTGAGGACTGGAGTTGGCCACCCCACAAAGTGAGTTTTCCACGGTCACTGGGAGAGTCGACAATGGGATTCCACTTTTATAGAGGTGACATTACCACTCATTTTCTCAGCACGGATTCAGGGCTTTCTTACTTTAACCACCAGCCCATCGCTGCTACAATTAAAACACCCTGTAATGCTGGGGAAGGAACCGGACTTCTCTGCCTGCTGCAGTCTCTCTATGAAGAGGTTAAGACACTATATTAAAACAATGATCCAGCTGTTTTATGCGTGGCAAACACAGCCACGAGAGGTTTGTGTCTGAGGCTATAAATAGTGGCACACAATTGATGAGCTGAAGCTCCTGTTATCTCGTAGGACATAAGAAAACGTTCCAAGGACATTGACAATCACATCGCTGTATTCGAGGCCTCTGTACTGCGTTGGGTAGCACAGGAATCATCCTTCTGTGTGCAGTTACTCAGGGGGGCGCAAACTTATCGTCTGCGCCCCCCTGCCTGCGCTCCCCCTCCCCTCACGTGTTTCTGACACCATGTGACGTCGTGGTCCCATGGCAACGCAATGTCATGTGACCCCACTGCGTTATTTGACCCTGCATTGCCATGGCGACACGTTTCCAGAAGCCGCCGGAGACAAGGTAAGGGAACTTACAGAGGCTTTGCGCGCTCCCCCTGCATTTAATTTAAATGCTTTGGGGAAGAGCATAGGGCCACTGTAAGCGCTGCGCCCCCTGAAGAGAATTTGTCACCCCCCCCCCCCCGTTTGTGCACACCTGCAGTAACTTGTGACTAAAATGCACTAGGATATATATGTAAATATATATGAAACGGTCTTTCCATTACACAGTGTGGTGTAGTGCATACCTGCTGGCTCACAGTAGATCTGAGTCTCCTGTGTTGTTGTGGAGGAGAACAGGACAGGCTTCTGGGGCAGTAACTGATTCTTTCTCACGGTGACAGCGCCTCCATCTCTTGCAGGCCCCAGGGATGTGGAGACAATCCCTGCAGGAGAACTTCCTTCCCCTCCCCCTGATAGATTGTAGTCTCAGGCAGGAAGATATATTTGAACAGGATCGCTTTATTCTGACAGCACACTCAGTTGGTACAGCATACACATCAGAGGATGTACCCCGGACCTCCACTCCAGGCCAAGGGACCCTGAACCAGTCCTTGCTCTTCCCTTAGTCCCTGTTGGAGTAAGGGGTATACTCTAACATCCACTCCCCAAGGGAGGGAATACAGATTGGCAGAGCCCTGCACAACTATTGTGGGTAGACCAGCCTCTCTCAAGGGGGTAGAGGCACTGACTAAATTTGGTATTGCAGCTTCCTAATGTAACGGGTATTCCCTACTAGTCTGACCCACCCAATCTCACATTGGCCCGTGTGGTCTAACCAGTCCCCATTATGTGTCCGTGTCTGGTGGTGCACCTGTAGGCAACAGGGCTCCTGAGTCTCCCGCTTGATGGTATTAGGGGATGTCATCCAGACAGGCAGCTGAGGTAGTGTGTGCGAGTCCTACCTATATCCAGTGCAGCGCCTCCACCTCATCAGGATCTGTGCTTCCGCAGGGAGATGGTCCTGGCGAGGAACTCCTTCTTGGTGGGGCCGTCCACTGCTGAGTAACTTCACACTCACACAGTGGAGGTATATTCGAACAGGGAATCTTTATTGATGGTATGGGCAAGCTGCCCCTCACAGCTAGCAGCTCAGCCGCTCATCTCTTTGCAGCACTCCATTAGGAAGGTCCCTTCTCCTCTAATAGAGCTGCTTTCCACCTATCCTCTCAGAGAGATTCCCCAGCTTCTCTGTCTGCTGTAAGCTCCTCTCTTGAGCTGCTCTGTCTCTATCAGCTCCTCTAACTCTGCTGCCTATGCTCACTGACTCACAGCTAGCATGAGACACTGCAACACTGTTGCAGACCTTCACTTGCCTCTCACTGAACAGAGGCAGCACAACAGGAAACCGAACCCCTAACTTTAGGCAGTGCTGTGTCTTATATCACCCCCCGGAGAACAAACCTGCTCTGTATCACTAAGTGTGGACACAATGCATGTTGTCACTTCCTTTGGGATATATGACACCTCACCAGGGTTTGAGGGCAAACCTCATGATTGATGCTGGCAATCCTGCATACTTACCAGGTTTACTGCCAGCATGAGAAAGAAATATGTACACTAATCTTACACTTGGCTACACTAAGTACAAGGGAAGCAGTTACCAGTTCTGAGTCCCTGATTGGTCACACACAGGCCTAGTCTTACCTCCTCCCCTGTGACTCACTGAAGCTGATAACTCCTGGCAGACCTGCTTTTACCAGGACTTACTGTCAGGGAGGGCAGGCTTAGTAGCCAAGGAAACTAGCATGGCTACACTTACATTAAACTTCAAAACTGTGGGCTCATTTTATCCCCCGGCTTCCACAACGGAGCCAAACACAGCAAAACAAAAAAAATGATTTATGAAAAAAAAAATGATGGCATTTCCATAATTATCATTGGGGTTCACAATTGTTTTCTCACCACTGTACTAATGAGATATAACCATTTCTACATCTCGTCATAACTTTTCAATTTTTGGTGCACCAAAATAGTCTCTTGGGATAAGTTATCTGCAATGATATTTACATCAGACACGATACCCCTGACTGAGTACAAAAGAAAGGAACATTTAAGCACCTGATAAAAGTTTGAAACACTAAAGGTTATTAAAGCTGCAGTTCAAGCAATATCCTACATGTGTGTTTTATTTTTTATTTTTTAGTAAATCAGTTTTGTACTATGAGAAAATACTTGTAGCATTTTTTTAAAAACAATTTTTAAATACATTTATAATGTATTCTAATGTAACGAGCATTTATGTTTCTATGGCAACAATTTACAAAGTCACACCCCCTTCCTCTTCTGAAAAAGGCTCTGGTACACCCTTTTTTGAGCCCTACCCTCTCTCTAGCAGTGCACCAATTGTACCTGCCTGGTTCCAGACAGAACTTTGCATCTTGGGTAATCTTCTGCAGCCCTAACAGTGATATAAAGAACCCCCGAGCCGAATCTTCAGCGATCGATTACAAGAGAACGGATCGATCTGCAGCTTAGCCAATCATGTGTCAGTGCGCAGATTGTATTGATGCACATATTGATCTGCAGCTTAGCCAATCACGTGTCAGTGCGCAGATTGTATTGATGCACATATTGATCTGCAGCTTAGCCAATCACGTGTCAGTGCGCAGATTGTATTGATGCACATATTGATCTGCAGCTTAGCCAATCACGTGTCAGTGCGCAGATTGTATTGATGCACATATTGATCTGCAGCTTAGCCAATCACGTGTCAGTGCGCAGATTGTATTGATGCACGTATTGAATGGAATGTTTTTTGTTTTTTTTACGGCAGCTTGAACTGCAGCTTTAAGACGAAGTGGATCAGTTCTTCTTCTCCAATTATTCTTTAGGTTGAAGGATTATCCTTTGCTTCGTTGGCCACAGAACATTTGAATTCATGTTTTAAGCTGGATAGAAGAATCTAAAAAAAATTACTATTTGGTGGTCCCTTAGTATGGAAACAATCTCAGGTGGAAGTAATTGAGACTTTTGGGTCATCTTTTTAGTTTGAAGAACTGCCGTTGGAGGAAGGTGACTGTCCAAACTCTGCCGTTTCATGATACAACCCTACTCCTTCATTTCTTTACCTCTTTGAAAATTGATCTTAGTTTACTAGAGCATTAAAATTTCTGCATCATTCCTGTTTCTTTTCTTCAGCGGATCACACAGACCCAGACAGTTTAATGGTCATTTTGTTCTTTATGTTATTTAATTTTCATTTCGCTTATGAATAAATCTCATAGGTCACGTGAGGGCAACTCCAGTCCTCAAGGGCCACCAACTGGTCAGGTATTGGGGATATCCCTGCTTCAGCACAGGGGGCTCAGTCAGGGGATCAGTCTTTGACTGAGCCACCTGTGCTGACCTGTTAGTGCCCCCTGGGGACTGGAGTTGGCTGACCTCGTCATATTGTAGGTCATGGCTATAAAACATGATTGCTACCTCCAAGCGTTGCTCTGTCCAATCTTTGTATGGTTTACATGTTAATTCATACAGAATTGTCAGTGGAGATGTTATCCTTGGAAGGAATTGTGTTATCTCTACAAGTGTTTTAGAAATGTTAATACATATATTTAAAGATTGCAGCAACTTTTATTTAATCACATATGAGAGAGTATCGTTAAATTAAGTTAAGCATCAACATCTTTTTACAGGCAGATTAAAATGAACAGGACTGGGTTACAATCAACCTCTATGCTGGCAGAAAGGGGGTTAAGAGGCAATCCGAGAGACGTTTTTTACATTTTTAGCAAAAGATTGAAGCAGGGGGTCTCCGGAGCTGACCCGTATTAATATCCGCTCCAGGGACCCCCGCTCCTGCAGATACTTACCTCTGTAGGGGGTGCCTGTAGCTGCTCCGGCCCGCTAGTGGGGTTCATGTAATGGCCGCGTAACTTACCAGGCCTTGCTGCCAGCAGGAGAGATGACTGCAACCATTTTACATCATGGTTACACATAGTACAGAACTGATTAATTTAAAAAAAACAAAAAAACATGTAGGATATTGCTTGAACGGCTGCTTTAAGTACAAATGTTGAAATCACAGCTCACTAGCTGGTATTTAAAGCTTTTAAAAAAAACCTGTGTTGTCTGGCTGAGATAGTAAAACAACAAACTAGCAATTATAAACCGCATTCAGCCGGTAATTCACTGATAATGCTCAGGGTGTATTTCATTGCCAACAGATTCTTCTGCAGAAACGGCGTTGCTCATTCTGAATAGAGTCTGGGGAAACAAAATGGATACTGGATGACATCAATCTAATTTACAGATACAAGCTGGATTCTAACCGACCACATGGATTCCGAATCACTGGAATTCCATTTGCACCCAACACATCAGCTTTTTATGATGCTGAAGCAGGAATATCCTGAAAACCTGACCTGTTGGTGGCCCTTGAGGACTGGAGTTGGCCACCCCACAAAGTGAGTTTTCCACGGTCACTGGGAGAGTCGACAATGGGATTCCACTTTTATAGAGGTGACATTACCACTCATTTTCTCAGCACGGATTCAGGGCTTTCTTACTTTAACCACCAGCCCATCGCTGCTACAATTAAAACACCCTGTAATGTTGGGGAAGGAACCGGACTTCTCTGCCTGCTGCAGTCTCTCTATGAAGAGGTTAAGACACTATATTAAAACAATGATCCAGCTGTTTTATGCGTGGCAAACACAGCCACGAGAGGTTTGTGTCTGAGGCTATAAATAGTGGCACACAATTGATGAGCTGAAGCTCCTGTTATCTCGTAGGACATAAGAAAACGTTCCAAGGACATTGACAATCACATCGCTGTATTCGAGGCCTCTGTACTGCGTTGGGTAGCACAGGAATCATCCTTCTGTGTGCAGTTACTCAGGGGGGCGCAAACTTATCGTCTGCGCCCCCCTGCCTGCGCTCCCCCTCCCCTCACGTGTTTCTGACACCATGTGACGTCGTGGTCCCATGGCAACGCAATGTCATGTGACCCCACTGCGTTATTTGACCCTGCATTGCCATGGCGACACGTTTCCAGAAGCCGCCGGAGACAAGGTAAGGGAACTTACAGAGGCTTTGCGCGCTCCCCCTGCATTTAATTTAAATGCTTTGGGGAAGAGCATAGGGCCACTGTAAGCGCTGCGCCCCCTGAAGAGAATTTGTCACCCCCCCCCCCCGTTTGTGCACACCTGCAGTAACTTGTGACTAAAATGCACTAGGATATATATGTAAATATATATGAAACGGTCTTTCCATTACACAGTGTGGTGTAGTGCATACCTGCTGGCTCACAGTAGATCTGAGTCTCCTGTGTTGTTGTGGAGGAGAACAGGACAGGCTTCTGGGGCAGTAACTGATTCTTTCTCACGGTGACAGCGCCTCCATCTCTTGCAGGCCCCAGGGATGTGGAGACAATCCCTGCAGGAGAACTTCCTTCCCCTCCCCCTGATAGATTGTAGTCTCAGGCAGGAAGATATATTTGAACAGGATCGCTTTATTCTGACAGCACACTCAGTTGGTACAGCATACACATCAGAGGATGTACCCCGGACCTCCACTCCAGGCCAAGGGACCCTGAACCAGTCCTTGCTCTTCCCTTAGTCCCTGTTGGAGTAAGGGGTATACTCTAACATCCACTCCCCAAGGGAGGGAATACAGATTGGCAGAGCCCTGCACAACTATTGTGGGTAGACCAGCCTCTCTCAAGGGGGTAGAGGCACTGACTAAATTTGGTATTGCAGCTTCCTAATGTAACGGGTATTCCCTACTAGTCTGACCCACCCAATCTCACATTGGCCCGTGTGGTCTAACCAGTCCCCATTATGTGTCCGTGTCTGGTGGTGCACCTGTAGGCAACAGGGCTCCTGAGTCTCCCGCTTGATGGTATTAGGGGATGTCATCCAGACAGGCAGCTGAGGTAGTGTGTGCGAGTCCTACCTATATCCAGTGCAGCGCCTCCACCTCATCAGGATCTGTGCTTCCGCAGGGAGATGGTCCTGGCGAGGAACTCCTTCTTGGTGGGGCCGTCCACTGCTGAGTAACTTCACACTCACACAGTGGAGGTATATTCGAACAGGGAATCTTTATTGATGGTATGGGCAAGCTGCCCCTCACAGCTAGCAGCTCAGCCGCTCATCTCTTTGCAGCACTCCATTAGGAAGGTCCCTTCTCCTCTAATAGAGCAGCTTTCCACCTATCCTCTCAGAGAGATTCCCCAGCTTCTCTGTCTGCTGTAAGCTCCTCTCTTGAGCTGCTCTGTCTCTATCAGCTCCTCTAACTCTGCTGCCTATGCTCACTGACTCACAGCTAGCATGAGACACTGCAACACTGTTGCAGACCTTCACTTGCCTCTCACTGAACAGAGGCAGCACAACAGGAAACCGAACCCCTAACTTTAGGCAGTGCTGTGTCTTATATCACCCCCCGGAGAACAAACCTGCTCTGTATCACTAAGTGTGGACACAATGCATGTTGTCACTTCCTTTGGGATATATGACACCTCACCAGGGTTTGAGGGCAAACCTCATGATTGATGCTGGCAATCCTGCATACTTACCAGGTTTACTGCCAGCATGAGAAAGAAATATGTACACTAATCTTACACTTGGCTACACTAAGTACAAGGGAAGCAGTTACCAGTTCTGAGTCCCTGATTGGTCACACACAGGCCTAGTCTTACCTCCTCCCCTGTGACTCACTGAAGCTGATAACTCCTGGCAGACCTGCTTTTACCAGGACTTACTGTCAGGGAGGGCAGGCTTAGTAGCCAAGGAAACTAGCATGGCTACACTTACATTAAACTTCAAAACTGTGGGCTCATTTTATCCCCCGGCTTCCACAACGGAGCCAAACACAGCAAAACAAAAAAAATGATTTATGAAAAAAAAAATGATGGAATTTCCATAATTATCATTGGGGTTCACAATTGTTTTCTCACCACTGTACTAATGAGATATAACCATTTCTACATCTCGTCATAACTTTTCAATTTTTGGTGCACCAAAATAGTCTCTTGGGATAAGTTATCTGCAATGATATTTACATCAGACACGATACCCCTGACTGAGTACAAAAGAAAGGAACATTTAAGCACCTGATAAAAGTTTGAAACACTAAAGGTTATTAAAGCTGCAGTTCAAGCAATATCCTACATGTGTGTTTTATTTTTTATTTTTTAGTAAATCAGTTTTGTACTATGAGAAAATACTTGTAGCATTTTTTTAAAAACAATTTTTAAATACATTTATAATGTATTCTAATGTAACGAGCATTTATGTTTCTATGGCAACAATTTACAAAGTCACACCCCCTTCCTCTTCTGAAAAAGGCTCTGGTACACCCTTTTTTGAGCCCTACCCTCTCTCTAGCAGTGCACCAATTGTACCTGCCTGGTCACATGATCTTCCAGACAGAACTTTGCATCTTGGGTAATCTTCTGCAGCCCTAACAGTGATATAAAGAACCCCCGAGCCGAATCTTCAGCGATCGATTACAAGAGAACGGATCGATCTGCAGCTTAGCCAATCATGTGTCAGTGCGCAGATTGTATTGATGCACGTATTGAATGGAATGTTTTTTGTTTTTTTTACGGCAGCTTGAACTGCAGCTTTAAGACGAAGTGGATCAGTTCTTCTTCTCCAATTATTCTTTAGGTTGAAGGATTATCCTTTGCTTCGTTGGCCACAGAACATTTGAATTCATGTTTTAAGCTGGATAGAAGAATCTAAAAAAAATAACTATTTGGTGGTCCCTTAGTATGGAAACAATCTCAGGTGGAAGTAATTGAGACTTTTGGGTCATCTTTTTAGTTTGAAGAACTGCCGTTGGAGGAAGGTGACTGTCCAAACTCTGCCGTTTCATGATACAACCCTACTCCTTCATTTCTTTACCTCTTTGAAAATTGATCTTAGTTTACTAGAGCATTAAAATTTCTGCATCATTCCTGTTTCTTTTCTTCAGCGGATCACACAGACCCAGACAGTTTAATGGTCATTTTGTTCTTTATGTTATTTAATTTTCATTTCGCTTATGAATAAATCTCATAGGTCACGTGAGGGCAACTCCAGTCCTCAAGGGCCACCAACTGGTCAGGTATTGGGGATATCCCTGCTTCAGCACAGGGGGCTCAGTCAGGGGATCAGTCTTTGACTGAGCCACCTGTGCTGACCTGTTAGTGCCCCCTGGGGACTGGAGTTGGCTGACCTCGTCATATTGTAGGTCATGGCTATAAAACATGATTGCTACCTCCAAGCGTTGCTCTGTCCAATCTTTGTATGGTTTACATGTTAATTCATACAGAATTGTCAGTGGAGATGTTATCCTTGGAAGGAATTGTGTTATCTCTACAAGTGTTTTAGAAATGTTAATACATATATTTAAAGATTGCAGCAACTTTTATTTAATCACATATGAGAGAGTATCGTTAAATTAAGTTAAGCATCAACATCTTTTTACAGGCAGATTAAAATGAACAGGACTGGGTTACAATCAACCTCTATGCTGGCAGAAAGGGGGTTAAGAGGCAATCCGAGAGACGTTTTTTACATTTTTAGCAAAAGATTGAAGCAGGGGGTCTCCGGAGCTGACCCGTATTAATATCCGCTCCAGGGACCCCCGCTCCTGCAGATACTTACCTCTGTAGGGGGTGCCTGTAGCTGCTCCGGCCCGCTAGTGGGGTTCATGTAATGGCCGCGTAACTTACCAGGCCTTGCTGCCAGCAGGAGAGATGACTGCAACCATTTTACATCATGGTTACACATAGTACAGAACTGATTAATTTAAAAAAAACAAAAAAACATGTAGGATATTGCTTGAACGGCTGCTTTAAGTACAAATGTTGAAATCACAGCTCACTAGCTGGTATTTAAAGCTTTTAAAAAAAACCTGTGTTGTCTGGCTGAGATAGTAAAACAACAAACTAGCAATTATAAACCGCATTCAGCCGGTAATTCACTGATAATGCTCAGGGTGTATTTCATTGCCAACAGATTCTTCTGCAGAAACGGCGTTGCTCATTCTGAATAGAGTCTGGGGAAACAAAATGGATACTGGATGACATCAATCTAATTTACAGATACAAGCTGGATTCTAACCGACCACATGGATTCCGAATCACTGGAATTCCATTTGTACCCAACACATCAGCTTTTTATGATGCTGAAGCAGGAATATCCTGAAAACCTGACCTGTTGGTGGCCCTTGAGGACTGGAGTTGGCCACCCCACAAAGTGAGTTTTCCACGGTCACTGGGAGAGTCGACAATGGGATTCCACTTTTATAGAGGTGACATTACCACTCATTTTCTCAGCACGGATTCAGGGCTTTCTTACTTTAACCACCAGCCCATCGCTGCTACAATTAAAACACCCTGTAATGCTGGGGAAGGAACCGGACTTCTCTGCCTGCTGCAGTCTCTCTATGAAGAGGTTAAGACACTATATTAAAACAATGATCCAGCTGTTTTATGCGTGGCAAACACAGCCACGAGAGGTTTGTGTCTGAGGCTATAAATAGTGGCACACAATTGATGAGCTGAAGCTCCTGTTATCTCGTAGGACATAAGAAAACGTTCCAAGGACATTGACAATCACATCGCTGTATTCGAGGCCTCTGTACTGCGTTGGGTAGCACAGGAATCATCCTTCTGTGTGCAGTTACTCAGGGGGGCGCAAACTTATCGTCTGCGCCCCCCTGCCTGCGCTCCCCCTCCCCTCACGTGTTTCTGACACCATGTGACGTCGTGGTCCCATGGCAACGCAATGTCATGTGACCCCACTGCGTTATTTGACCCTGCATTGCCATGGCGACACGTTTCCAGAAGCCGCCGGAGACAAGGTAAGGGAACTTACAGAGGCTTTGCGCGCTCCCCCTGCATTTAATTTAAATGCTTTGGGGAAGAGCATAGGGCCACTGTAAGCGCTGCGCCCCCTGAAGAGAATTTGTCACCCCCCCCCCGTTTGTGCACACCTGCAGTAACTTGTGACTAAAATGCACTAGGATATATATGTAAATATATATGAAACGGTCTTTCCATTACACAGTGTGGTGTAGTGCATACCTGCTGGCTCACAGTAGATCTGAGTCTCCTGTGTTGTTGTGGAGGAGAACAGGACAGGCTTCTGGGGCAGTAACTGATTCTTTCTCACGGTGACAGCGCCTCCATCTCTTGCAGGCCCCAGGGATGTGGAGACAATCCCTGCAGGAGAACTTCCTTCCCCTCCCCCTGATAGATTGTAGTCTCAGGCAGGAAGATATATTTGAACAGGATCGCTTTATTCTGACAGCACACTCAGTTGGTACAGCATACACATCAGAGGATGTACCCCGGACCTCCACTCCAGGCCAAGGGACCCTGAACCAGTCCTTGCTCTTCCCTTAGTCCCTGTTGGAGTAAGGGGTATACTCTAACATCCACTCCCCAAGGGAGGGAATACAGATTGGCAGAGCCCTGCACAACTATTGTGGGTAGACCAGCCTCTCTCAAGGGGGTAGAGGCACTGACTAAATTTGGTATTGCAGCTTCCTAATGTAACGGGTATTCCCTACTAGTCTGACCCACCCAATCTCACATTGGCCCGTGTGGTCTAACCAGTCCCCATTATGTGTCCGTGTCTGGTGGTGCACCTGTAGGCAACAGGGCTCCTGAGTCTCCCGCTTGATGGTATTAGGGGATGTCATCCAGACAGGCAGCTGAGGTAGTGTGTGCGAGTCCTACCTATATCCAGTGCAGCGCCTCCACCTCATCAGGATCTGTGCTTCCGCAGGGAGATGGTCCTGGCGAGGAACTCCTTCTTGGTGGGGCCGTCCACTGCTGAGTAACTTCACACTCACACAGTGGAGGTATATTCGAACAGGGAATCTTTATTGATGGTATGGGCAAGCTGCCCCTCACAGCTAGCAGCTCAGCCGCTCATCTCTTTGCAGCACTCCATTAGGAAGGTCCCTTCTCCTCTAATAGAGCTGCTTTCCACCTATCCTCTCAGAGAGATTCCCCAGCTTCTCTGTCTGCTGTAAGCTCCTCTCTTGAGCTGCTCTGTCTCTATCAGCTCCTCTAACTCTGCTGCCTATGCTCACTGACTCACAGCTAGCATGAGACACTGCAACACTGTTGCAGACCTTCACTTGCCTCTCACTGAACAGAGGCAGCACAACAGGAAACCGAACCCCTAACTTTAGGCAGTGCTGTGTCTTATATCACCCCCCGGAGAACAAACCTGCTCTGTATCACTAAGTGTGGACACAATGCATGTTGTCACTTCCTTTGGGATATATGACACCTCACCAGGGTTTGAGGGCAAACCTCATGATTGATGCTGGCAATCCTGCATACTTACCAGGTTTACTGCCAGCATGAGAAAGAAATATGTACACTAATCTTACACTTGGCTACACTAAGTACAAGGGAAGCAGTTACCAGTTCTGAGTCCCTGATTGGTCACACACAGGCCTAGTCTTACCTCCTCCCCTGTGACTCACTGAAGCTGATAACTCCTGGCAGACCTGCTTTTACCAGGACTTACTGTCAGGGAGGGCAGGCTTAGTAGCCAAGGAAACTAGCATGGCTACACTTACATTAAACTTCAAAACTGTGGGCTCATTTTATCCCCCGGCTTCCACAACGGAGCCAAACACAGCAAAACAAAAAAAATGATTTATGAAAAAAAAAATGATGGAATTTCCATAATTATCATTGGGGTTCACAATTGTTTTCTCACCACTGTACTAATGAGATATAACCATTTCTACATCTCGTCATAACTTTTCAATTTTTGGTGCACCAAAATAGTCTCTTGGGATAAGTTATCTGCAATGATATTTACATCAGACACGATACCCCTGACTGAGTACAAAAGAAAGGAACATTTAAGCACCTGATAAAAGTTTGAAACACTAAAGGTTATTAAAGCTGCAGTTCAAGCAATATCCTACATGTGTGTTTTATTTTTTATTTTTTAGTAAATCAGTTTTGTACTATGAGAAAATACTTGTAGCATTTTTTTAAAAACAATTTTTAAATACATTTATAATGTATTCTAATGTAACGAGCATTTATGTTTCTATGGCAACAATTTACAAAGTCACACCCCCTTCCTCTTCTGAAAAAGGCTCTGGTACACCCTTTTTTGAGCCCTACCCTCTCTCTAGCAGTGCACCAATTGTACCTGCCTGGTTCCAGACAGAACTTTGCATCTTGGGTAATCTTCTGCAGCCCTAACAGTGATATAAAGAACCCCCGAGCCGAATCTTCAGCGATCGATTACAAGAGAACGGATCGATCTGCAGCTTAGCCAATCATGTGTCAGTGCGCAGATTGTATTGATGCACATATTGATCTGCAGCTTAGCCAATCACGTGTCAGTGCGCAGATTGTATTGATGCACATATTGATCTGCAGCTTAGCCAATCACGTGTCAGTGCGCAGATTGTATTGATGCACATATTGATCTGCAGCTTAGCCAATCACGTGTCAGTGCGCAGATTGTATTGATGCACATATTGATCTGCAGCTTAGCCAATCACGTGTCAGTGCGCAGATTGTATTGATGCACATATTGATCTGCAGCTTAGCCAATCACGTGTCAGTGCGCAGATTGTATTGATGCACGTATTGAATGGAATGTTTTTTGTTTTTTTTACGGCAGCTTGAACTGCAGCTTTAAGACGAAGTGGATCAGTTCTTCTTCTCCAATTATTCTTTAGGTTGAAGGATTATCCTTTGCTTCGTTGGCCACAGAACATTTGAATTCATGTTTTAAGCTGGATAGAAGAATCTAAAAAAAATAACTATTTGGTGGTCCCTTAGTATGGAAACAATCTCAGGTGGAAGTAATTGAGACTTTTGGGTCATCTTTTTAGTTTGAAGAACTGCCGTTGGAGGAAGGTGACTGTCCAAACTCTGCCGTTTCATGATACAACCCTACTCCTTCATTTCTTTACCTCTTTGAAAATTGATCTTAGTTTACTAGAGCATTAAAATTTCTGCATCATTCCTGTTTCTTTTCTTCAGCGGATCACACAGACCCAGACAGTTTAATGGTCATTTTGTTCTTTATGTTATTTAATTTTCATTTCGCTTATGAATAAATCTCATAGGTCACGTGAGGGCAACTCCAGTCCTCAAGGGCCACCAACTGGTCAGGTATTGGGGATATCCCTGCTTCAGCACAGGGGGCTCAGTCAGGGGATCAGTCTTTGACTGAGCCACCTGTGCTGACCTGTTAGTGCCCCCTGGGGACTGGAGTTGGCTGACCTCGTCATATTGTAGGTCATGGCTATAAAACATGATTGCTACCTCCAAGCGTTGCTCTGTCCAATCTTTGTATGGTTTACATGTTAATTCATACAGAATTGTCAGTGGAGATGTTATCCTTGGAAGGAATTGTGTTATCTCTACAAGTGTTTTAGAAATGTTAATACATATATTTAAAGATTGCAGCAACTTTTATTTAATCACATATGAGAGAGTATCGTTAAATTAAGTTAAGCATCAACATCTTTTTACAGGCAGATTAAAATGAACAGGACTGGGTTACAATCAACCTCTATGCTGGCAGAAAGGGGGTTAAGAGGCAATCCGAGAGACGTTTTTTACATTTTTAGCAAAAGATTGAAGCAGGGGGTCTCCGGAGCTGACCCGTATTAATATCCGCTCCAGGGACCCCCGCTCCTGCAGATACTTACCTCTGTAGGGGGTGCCTGTAGCTGCTCCGGCCCGCTAGTGGGGTTCATGTAATGGCCGCGTAACTTACCAGGCCTTGCTGCCAGCAGGAGAGATGACTGCAACCATTTTACATCATGGTTACACATAGTACAGAACTGATTAATTTAAAAAAAACAAAAAAACATGTAGGATATTGCTTGAACGGCTGCTTTAAGTACAAATGTTGAAATCACAGCTCACTAGCTGGTATTTAAAGCTTTTAAAAAAAACCTGTGTTGTCTGGCTGAGATAGTAAAACAACAAACTAGCAATTATAAACCGCATTCAGCCGGTAATTCACTGATAATGCTCAGGGTGTATTTCATTGCCAACAGATTCTTCTGCAGAAACGGCGTTGCTCATTCTGAATAGAGTCTGGGGAAACAAAATGGATACTGGATGACATCAATCTAATTTACAGATACAAGCTGGATTCTAACCGACCACATGGATTCCGAATCACTGGAATTCCATTTGTACCCAACACATCAGCTTTTTATGATGCTGAAGCAGGAATATCCTGAAAACCTGACCTGTTGGTGGCCCTTGAGGACTGGAGTTGGCCACCCCACAAAGTGAGTTTTCCACGGTCACTGGGAGAGTCGACAATGGGATTCCACTTTTATAGAGGTGACATTACCACTCATTTTCTCAGCACGGATTCAGGGCTTTCTTACTTTAACCACCAGCCCATCGCTGCTACAATTAAAACACCCTGTAATGCTGGGGAAGGAACCGGACTTCTCTGCCTGCTGCAGTCTCTCTATGAAGAGGTTAAGACACTATATTAAAACAATGATCCAGCTGTTTTATGCGTGGCAAACACAGCCACGAGAGGTTTGTGTCTGAGGCTATAAATAGTGGCACACAATTGATGAGCTGAAGCTCCTGTTATCTCGTAGGACATAAGAAAACGTTCCAAGGACATTGACAATCACATCGCTGTATTCGAGGCCTCTGTACTGCGTTGGGTAGCACAGGAATCATCCTTCTGTGTGCAGTTACTCAGGGGGGCGCAAACTTATTGTCTGCGCCCCCCTGCCTGCGCTCCCCCTCCCCTCACGTGTTTCTGACACCATGTGACGTCGTGGTCCCATGGCAACGCAATGTCATGTGACCCCACTGCGTTATTTGACCCTGCATTGCCATGGCGACACGTTTCCAGAAGCCGCCGGAGACAAGGTAAGGGAACTTACAGAGGCTTTGCGCGCTCCCCCTGCATTTAATTTAAATGCTTTGGGGAAGAGCATAGGGCCACTGTAAGCGCTGCGCCCCCTGAAGAGAATTTGTCACCCCCCCCCCGTTTGTGCACACCTGCAGTAACTTGTGACTAAAATGCACTAGGATATATATGTAAATATATATGAAACGGTCTTTCCATTACACAGTGTGGTGTAGTGCATACCTGCTGGCTCACAGTAGATCTGAGTCTCCTGTGTTGTTGTGGAGGAGAACAGGACAGGCTTCTGGGGCAGTAACTGATTCTTTCTCACGGTGACAGCGCCTCCATCTCTTGCAGGCCCCAGGGATGTGGAGACAATCCCTGCAGGAGAACTTCCTTCCCCTCCCCCTGATAGATTGTAGTCTCAGGCAGGAAGATATATTTGAACAGGATCGCTTTATTCTGACAGCACACTCAGTTGGTACAGCATACACATCAGAGGATGTACCCCGGACCTCCACTCCAGGCCAAGGGACCCTGAACCAGTCCTTGCTCTTCCCTTAGTCCCTGTTGGAGTAAGGGGTATACTCTAACATCCACTCCCCAAGGGAGGGAATACAGATTGGCAGAGCCCTGCACAACTATTGTGGGTAGACCAGCCTCTCTCAAGGGGGTAGAGGCACTGACTAAATTTGGTATTGCAGCTTCCTAATGTGACGGGTATTCCCTACTAGTCTGACCCACCCAATCTCACATTGGCCCGTGTGGTCTAACCAGTCCCCATTATGTGTCCGTGTCTGGTGGTGCACCTGTAGGCAACAGGGCTCCTGAGTCTCCCGCTTGATGGTATTAGGGGATGTCATCCAGACAGGCAGCTGAGGTAGTGTGTGCGAGTCCTACCTATATCCAGTGCAGCGCCTCCACCTCATCAGGATCTGTGCTTCCGCAGGGAGATGGTCCTGGCGAGGAACTCCTTCTTGGTGGGGCCGTCCACTGCTGAGTAACTTCACACTCACACAGTGGAGGTATATTCGAACAGGGAATCTTTATTGATGGTATGGGCAAGCTGCCCCTCACAGCTAGCAGCTCAGCCGCTCATCTCTTTGCAGCACTCCATTAGGAAGGTCCCTTCTCCTCTAATAGAGCAGCTTTCCACCTATCCTCTCAGAGAGATTCCCCAGCTTCTCTGTCTGCTGTAAGCTCCTCTCTTGAGCTGCTCTGTCTCTATCAGCTCCTCTAACTCTGCTGCCTATGCTCACTGACTCACAGCTAGCATGAGACACTGCAACACTGTTGCAGACCTTCACTTGCCTCTCACTGAACAGAGGCAGCACAACAGGAAACCGAACCCCTAACTTTAGGCAGTGCTGTGTCTTATATCACCCCCCGGAGAACAAACCTGCTCTGTATCACTAAGTGTGGACACAATGCATGTTGTCACTTCCTTTGGGATATATGACACCTCACCAGGGTTTGAGGGCAAACCTCATGATTGATGCTGGCAATCCTGCATACTTACCAGGTTTACTGCCAGCATGAGAAAGAAATATGTACACTAATCTTACACTTGGCTACACTAAGTACAAGGGAAGCAGTTACCAGTTCTGAGTCCCTGATTGGTCACACACAGGCCTAGTCTTACCTCCTCCCCTGTGACTCACTGAAGCTGATAACTCCTGGCAGACCTGCTTTTACCAGGACTTACTGTCAGGGAGGGCAGGCTTAGTAGCCAAGGAAACTAGCATGGCTACACTTACATTAAACTTCAAAACTGTGGGCTCATTTTATCCCCCGGCTTCCACAACGGAGCCAAACACAGCAAAACAAAAAAAATGATTTATGAAAAAAAAAATGATGGCATTTCCATAATTATCATTGGGGTTCACAATTGTTTTCTCACCACTGTACTAATGAGATATAACCATTTCTACATCTCGTCATAACTTTTCAATTTTTGGTGCACCAAAATAGTCTCTTGGGATAAGTTATCTGCAATGATATTTACATCAGACACGATACCCCTGACTGAGTACAAAAGAAAGGAACATTTAAGCACCTGATAAAAGTTTGAAACACTAAAGGTTATTAAAGCTGCAGTTCAAGCAATATCCTACATGTGTGTTTTATTTTTTATTTTTTAGTAAATCAGTTTTGTACTATGAGAAAATACTTGTAGCATTTTTTTAAAAACAATTTTTAAATACATTTATAATGTATTCTAATGTAACGAGCATTTATGTTTCTATGGCAACAATTTACAAAGTCACACCCCCTTCCTCTTCTGAAAAAGGCTCTGGTACACCCTTTTTTGAGCCCTACCCTCTCTCTAGCAGTGCACCAATTGTACCTGCCTGGTCACATGATCTTCCAGACAGAACTTTGCATCTTGGGTAATCTTCTGCAGCCCTAACAGTGATATAAAGAACCCCCGAGCCGAATCTTCAGCGATCGATTACAAGAGAACGGATCGATCTGCAGCTTAGCCAATCATGTGTCAGTGCGCAGATTGTATTGATGCACATATTGATCTGCAGCTTAGCCAATCACGTGTCAGTGCGCAGATTGTATTGATGCACATATTTATCTGCAGCTTAGCCAATCACGTGTCAGTGCGCAGATTGTATTGATGCACATATTGATCTGCAGCTTAGCCAATCACGTGTCAGTGCGCAGATTGTATTGATGCACATATTGATCTGCAGCTTAGCCAATCACGTGTCAGTGCGCAGATTGTATTGATGCACATATTGATCTGCAGCTTAGCCAATCACGTGTCAGTGCGCAGATTGTATTGATGCACATATTGATCTGCAGCTTAGCCAATCACGTGTCAGTGCGCAGATTGTATTGATGCACGTATTGAATGGAATGTTTTTTGTTTTTTTTACGGCAGCTTGAACTGCAGCTTTAAGACGAAGTGGATCAGTTCTTCTTCTCCAATTATTCTTTAGGTTGAAGGATTATCCTTTGCTTCGTTGGCCACAGGACATTTGAATTCATGTTTTAAGCTGGATAGAAGAATCTAAAAAAAATAACTATTTGGTGGTCCCTTAGTATGGAAACAATCTCAGGTGGAAGTAATTGAGACTTTTGGGTCATCTTTTTAGTTTGAAGAACTGCCGTTGGAGGAAGGTGACTGTCCAAACTCTGCCGTTTCATGATACAACCCTACTCCTTCATTTCTTTACCTCTTTGAAAATTGATCTTAGTTTACTAGAGCATTAAAATTTCTGCATCATTCCTGTTTCTTTTCTTCAGCGGATCACACAGACCCAGACAGTTTAATGGTCATTTTGTTCTTTATGTTATTTAATTTTCATTTCGCTTATGAATAAATCTCATAGGTCACGTGAGGGCAACTCCAGTCCTCAAGGGCCACCAACTGGTCAGGTATTGGGGATATCCCTGCTTCAGCACAGGGGGCTCAGTCAGGGGATCAGTCTTTGACTGAGCCACCTGTGCTGACCTGTTAGTGCCCCCTGGGGACTGGAGTTGGCTGACCTCGTCATATTGTAGGTCATGGCTATAAAACATGATTGCTACCTCCAAGCGTTGCTCTGTCCAATCTTTGTATGGTTTACATGTTAATTCATACAGAATTGTCAGTGGAGATGTTATCCTTGGAAGGAATTGTGTTATCTCTACAAGTGTTTTAGAAATGTTAATACATATATTTAAAGATTGCAGCAACTTTTATTTAATCACATATGAGAGAGTATCGTTAAATTAAGTTAAGCATCAACATCTTTTTACAGGCAGATTAAAATGAACAGGACTGGGTTACAATCAACCTCTATGCTGGCAGAAAGGGGGTTAAGAGGCAATCCGAGAGACGTTTTTTACATTTTTAGCAAAAGATTGAAGCAGGGGGTCTCCGGAGCTGACCCGTATTAATATCCGCTCCAGGGACCCCCGCTCCTGCAGATACTTACCTCTGTAGGGGGTGCCTGTAGCTGCTCCGGCCCGCTAGTGGGGTTCATGTAATGGCCGCGTTCAAAGTTCTCCGGCCCTTGCGGGCCAATCGGAAGCTGTGACTTCATCGAGTGAGGCTTCCTATTGTGACGCGGGAGCTATAAATGTTAAACCCCCTATGAAGGTCTGTATCACGGAAAGGGGGTCACCGGAGCTGATATTATTGGGGTTCAGCTCCGGGGACCCCCCTGCTTCAATCCTATGTAAATACATTTTTTTTAAACGTCCCTCTTGGATGCTCCTTTAAGGAAGTAATACATGAAGCAGTTAGGAGCTGGGAAGGACAGGAAGGTGTGGGGGCCGCAGTGACAGAATAGTTTGGAGCTGGGAAGGACAGGAAGGTGTGGGGGCCGCAGTGACAGAATAGTTTGGAGCTGGGAAGGACAGGAAGGTGTGGGGGCCGCAGTGACAGAATAGTTTGGAGCTGGGAAGGACAGGAAGGTGTGGGGGCCGCAGTGACAGAATAGTTAGGAGCTGGGAAGGACAGGAAGGTGTGGGGGCCGCAGTGACAGAATAGTTTGGAGCTGGGAAGGACAGGAAGGTGTGGGGGCCGCAGTGACAGAATAGTTTGGAGCTGGGAAGGACAGGAAGGTGTGGGGGCCGCAGTGACAGAATAGTTAGGAGCTGGGAAGGACAGGAAGGTGTGGGGGCCGCAGTGACAGAATAGTTTGGAGCTGGGAAGGACAGGAAGGTGTGGGGGCCGCAGTGACAGAATAGTTTGGAGCTGGGAAGGACAGGAAGGTGTGGGGGCCGCAGTGACAGAATAGTTAGGAGCTGGGAAGGACAGGAAGGTGTGGGGGCCGCAGTGACAGAATAGTTTGGAGCTGGGAAGGACAGGAAGGTGTGGGGGCCGCAGTGACAGAATAGTTAGGAGCTGGGAAGGACAGGAAGGTGTGGGGGCCGCAGTGACAGAATAGTTTGGAGCTGGGAAGGACAGGAAGGTGTGGGGGCCGCAGTGACAGAATAGTTAGGAGCTGGGAAGGACAGGAAGGTGTGGGGGCCGCAGTGACAGAATAGTTTGGAGCTGGGAAGGACAGGAAGGTGTGGGGGCCGCAGTGACAGAATAGTTAGGAGCTGGGAAGGACAGGAAGGTGTGGGGGCCGCAGTGACAGAATAGTTTGGAGCTGGGAAGGACAGGAAGGTGTGGGGGCCGCAGTGACAGAATAGTTAGGAGCTGGGAAGGACAGGAAGGTGTGGGGGCCGCAGTGACAGAATAGTTAGGAGCTGGGAAGGACAGGAAGGTGTGGGGGCCGCAGTGACAGAATAGTTTGGAGCTGGGAAGGACAGGAAGGTGTGGGGGCCGCAGTGACAGAATAGTTTGGAGCTGGGAAGGACAGGAAGGTGTGGGGGCCGCAGTGACAGAATAGTTTGGAGCTGGGAAGGACAGGAAGGTGTGGGGGCCGCAGTGACAGAATAGTTTGGAGCTGGGAAGGACAGGAAGGTGTGGGGGCCGCAGTGACAGAATAGTTTGGAGCTGGGAAGGACAGGAAGGTGTGGGGGCCGCAGTGACAGAATAGTTAGGAGCTGGGAAGGACAGGAAGGTGTGGGGGCCGCAGTGACAGAATAGTTTGGAGCTGGGAAGGACAGGAAGGTGTGGGGGCCGCAGTGACAGAATAGTTTGGAGCTGGGAAGGACAGGAAGGTGTGGGGGCCGCAGTGACAGAATAGTTTGGAGCTGGGAAGGACAGGAAGGTGTGGGGGCCGCAGTGACAGAATAGTTTGGAGCTGGGAAGGACAGGAAGGTGTGGGGGCCGCAGTGACAGAATAGTTTGGAGCTGGGAAGGACAGGAAGGTGTGGGGGCCGCAGTGACAGAATAGTTAGGAGCTGGGAAGGACAGGAAGGTGTGGGGGCCGCAGTGACAGAATAGTTAGGAGCTGGGAAGGACAGGAAGGTGTGGGGGCCGCAGTGACAGAATAGTTTGGAGCTGGGAAGGACAGGAAGGTGTGGGGGCCGCAGTGACAGAATAGTTTGGAGCTGGGAAGGACAGGAAGGTGTGGGGGCCGCAGTGACAGAATAGTTTGGAGCTGGGAAGGACAGGAAGGTGTGGGGGCCGCAGTGACAGAATAGTTTGGAGCTGGGAAGGACAGGAAGGTGTGGGGGCCGCAGTGACAGAATAGTTTGGAGCTGGGAAGGACAGGAAGGTGTGGGGGCCGCAGTGACAGAATAGTTTGGAGCTGGGAAGGACAGGAAGGTGTGGGGGCCGCAGTGACAGAATAGTTTGGAGCTGGGAAGGACAGGAAGGTGTGGGGGCCGCAGTGACAGAATAGTTTGGAGCTGGGAAGGACAGGAAGGTGTGGGGGCCGCAGTGACAGAATAGTTTGGAGCTGGGAAGGACAGGAAGGTGTGGGGGCCGCAGTGACAGAATAGTTTGGAGCTGGGAAGGACAGGAAGGTGTGGGGGCCGCAGTGACAGAATAGTTAGGAGCTGGGAAGGACAGGAAGGTGTGGGGGCCGCAGTGACAGAATAGTTTGGAGCTGGGAAGGACAGGAAGGTGTGGGGGCCGCAGTGACAGAATAGTTTGGAGCTGGGAAGGACAGGAAGGTGTGGGGGCCGCAGTGACAGAATAGTTTGGAGCTGGGAAGGACAGGAAGGTGTGGGGGCCGCAGTGACAGAATAGTTTGGAGCTGGGAAGGACAGGAAGGTGTGGGGGCCGCAGTGACAGAATAGTTTGGAGCTGGGAAGGACAGGAAGGTGTGGGGGCCGCAGTGACAGAATAGTTTGGAGCTGGGAAGGACAGGAAGGTGTGGGGGCCGCAGTGACAGAATAGTTTGGAGCTGGGAAGGACAGGAAGGTGTGGGGGCCGCAGTGACAGAATAGTTTGAAGCTGGGAAGGACAGGAAGGTGTGGGGGCCGCAGTGACAGAATAGTTTGGAGCTGGGAAGGACAGGAAGGTGTGGGGGCCGCAGTGACAGAATAGTTTGGAGCTGGGAAGGACAGGAAGGTGTGGGGGCCGCAGTGACAGAATAGTTTGGAGCTGGGAAGGACAGGAAGGTGTGGGGGCCGCAGTGACAGAATAGTTTGGAGCTGGGAAGGACAGGAAGGTGTGGGGGCCGCAGTGACAGAATAGTTTGGAGCTGGGAAGGACAGGAAGGTGTGGGGGCCGCAGTGACAGAATAGTTTGGAGCTGGGAAGGACAGGAAGGTGTGGGGGCCGCAGTGACAGAATAGTTTGGAGCTGGGAAGGACAGGAAGGTGTGGGGGCCGCAGTGACAGAATAGTTAGGAGCTGGGAAGGACAGGAAGGTGTGGGGGCCGCAGTGACAGAATAGTTTGGAGCTGGGAAGGACAGGAAGGTGTGGGGGCCGCAGTGACAGAATAGTTTGGAGCTGGGAAGGACAGGAAGGTGTGGGGGCCGCAGTGACAGAATAGTTTGGAGCTGGGAAGGACAGGAAGGTGTGGGGGCCGCAGTGACAGAATAGTTTGGAGCTGGGAAGGACAGGAAGGTGTGGGGGCCGCAGTGACAGAATAGTTTGGAGCTGGGAAGGACAGGAAGGTGTGGGGGCCGCAGTGACAGAATAGTTTGGAGCTGGGAAGGACAGGAAGGTGTGGGGGCCGCAGTGACAGAATAGTTTGGAGCTGGGAAGGACAGGAAGGTGTGGGGGCCGCAGTGACCGAATAGTTTGGAGCTGGGAAGGACAGGAAGGTGTGGGGGCCGCAGTGACCGAATAGTTTGGAGCTGGGAAGGACAGGAAGGTGTGGGGGCCGCAGTGACCGAATAGTTTGGAGCTGGGAAGGACAGGAAGGTGTGGGGGCCGCAGTGACCGAATAGTTTGGAGCTGGGAAGGACAGGAAGGTGTGGGGGCCGCAGTGACCGAATAGTTTGGAGCTGGGAAGGACAGGAAGGTGTGGGGGCCGCAGTGACCGAATAGTTTGGAGCTGGGAAGGACAGGAAGGTGTGGGGGCCGCAGTGACAGAATAGTTTGGAGCTGGGAAGGATAGGAAGGTGTGGGGGCCGCAGTGACAGAATAGTTTGGAGCTGGGAAGGACAGGAAGGTGTGGGGGCCGCAGTGACAGAATAGTTTGGAGCTGGGAAGGACAGGAAGGTGTGGGGGCCGCAGTGACAGAATAGTTTGGAGCTGGGAAGGACAGGAAGGTGTGGGGGCCGCAGTGACAGAATAGTTTGGAGCTGGGAAGGACAGGAAGGTGTGGGGGCCGCAGTGACAGAATAGTTTGGAGCTGGGAAGGACAGGAAGGTGTGGGGGCCGCAGTGACAGAATAGTTTGGAGCTGGGAAGGACAGGAAGGTGTGGGGGCCGCAGTGACAGAATAGTTTGGAGCTGGGAAGGACAGGAAGGTGTGGGGGCCGCAGTGACCGAATAGTTTGGAGCTGGGAAGGACAGGAAGGTGTGGGGGCCGCAGTGACCGAATAGTTTGGAGCTGGGAAGGACAGGAAGGTGTGGGGGCCGCAGTGACCGAATAGTTTGGAGCTGGGAAGGACAGGAAGGTGTGGGGGCCGCAGTGACCGAATAGTTTGGAGCTGGGAAGGACAGGAAGGTGTGGGGGCCGCAGTGACCGAATAGTTTGGAGCTGGGAAGGACAGGAAGGTGTGGGGGCCGCAGTGACAGAATAGTTTGGAGCTGGGAAGGACAGGAAGGTGTGGGGGCCGCAGTGACAGAATAGTTTGGAGCTGGGAAGGACAGGAAGGTGTGGGGGCCGCAGTGACAGAATAGTTTGGAGCTGGGAAGGACAGGAAGGTGTGGGGGCCGCAGTGACAGAATAGTTTGGAGCTGGGAAGGACAGGAAGGTGTGGGGGCCGCAGTGACAGAATAGTTTGGAGCTGGGAAGGACAGGAAGGTGTGGGGGCCGCAGTGACAGAATAGTTTGGAGCTGGGAAGGACAGGAAGGTGTGGGGGCCGCAGTGACAGAATAGTTTGGAGCTGGGAAGGACAGGAAGGTGTGGGGGCCGCAGTGACAGAATAGTTTGGAGCTGGGAAGGACAGGAAGGTGTGGGGGCCGCAGTGACAGAATGACATTTGGCACTGTATGTTTGGCAGCACTGCTGCTTGCAGTGACCTTCTGTTGTCGACCTTCTCTTGACCTTAGGCTGCTAGATTTAGGAGCTGAAGTCTGGCAGGATCCCTCGTTGTAACGGGATCACTTTGCTCTTGGCAAATCTAAGGTTATATTTGATACATAAGTCAGTTTTAGTTTATCATTAAACAAATAGGAGAAAAATATATATACAGAGGACAATTATTTTTTTTGCCCTGATTAGACAGTAATTAGCTTCGCTTAAAGGATCTCAAATGTTCTGGAGATAAACTTTTAATGATTAGATTAAAATATCCTTATCTTTTATATACTGTAGGGTGTTTCTCAGTGCCACACAAGGGGATTCTTCACGTTCTTAATCATCATATGATCATTTTCCGTGCGAGCACCACCCTGTTCCAGCCTTCAAAAGCGTACCTGTGCGTATATACATTTAATCTCACAAAAGCAAACCAGTAATCTTATCTGTTTCTGTTGTATATTGTACTGTATTGTATAATAATAAATTCAAAAGTGTTGGAAAAAAAAGAAAAGAAAGAGATTTACATAGGCAGCATAAAAAAGGTGAGGAGAAAAAAGGTATCATACTGTAGATGTAACCTGGTTGACTGACCTAGAGTGGGTGGGTGACTGGGTGACTTCCTGGGTGGGTGACTGCCTGGGTGGGTGGTTGACTGACCTAGAGAGGGTGGGTGCTGCTTCCCTGCCCGCCAGACGCTTCAAAGGAAGGTTTGTCCATTGTTTTTTGCCGTGCTTCCCCCCCTGCCCCCGCTCCCCGCGCCTGCTGCCTGGGGTGGGATGTAGGCTAGGCGGCTGTGGGGGGGGGGGGGGGGGCAAGACTGGCAGGCTAATTCCCACTGGCTTGCACTCAGCCTATTTATAATATATATAACTGAACTGTAGGTGTACAGAAAGCGCATTGATAAATGCAAACACCAGGGAGGTAAGTACAGAAAAATAATAACATTTTATTAAACTCATCTAATCAAAAAATATATAAACATATACACTCTAATAAAAGGTTTAAAACCAACGTCTCTATTATTTACACAGTATCTACCAGACTCTGCACATACATTCAAAGCACAGTGCCAAATGTCCACTTTATAATCTTAATTGATATATATGCACAAAAGTCTGGGAAGTATAGAATACCCAAACTTGGGTTATGGCATGGAGAAAAGTATCAAGATGGTTGCTACTGATCGTTTCAATATTTGAAACAAAACCAGGTGTAGTGTTGCAATCCTGACAGTTTAAAGTGTGTGTCTGCTTGTGATTGCAGCAGTGAGTCCTACACATCCAACAGTATTACTGTGATCGTTCGGCAGGTGTACATACAGCATGATCCGACAAATATTTGTGATGTTCACATTAAATATATGTATTTGTCTTCATTTGTGCAATATAATCAAAACGGTGGATCGTGCAGTGCCGTCAGGGCTGTTTCTAAGGTCAGCCGTCACAAATAAACTTCTGGAAACGCTAACCTTGCTGTTCACAACATACATTCACCACAATTAAATATTAAAAGTAGCAACCTATACATCAGTGAAACGCTGTCTAAGCTGTTAGCCAACAGCCTTCTCAGACAAAATGTCAGAATGTGGCTAGAAAGCGCAAATAGAGTGTCACGTAGTATACATGGGGTTAATACCCTCGTGGCATGTGTCACTCCTAATCCCTTAGTGGTATAGCATGGCTAGGTATTTGTGCGTTGTGTGAAAGTGTATAGAGCCATACACCCGTAATCCTCCATGTCTCTGCTGTTAGTTAGTGTACTGTGTATCACATGTTCCTCCAAGCTGACTGACGTCATCAGTGGTGGCGTCGTCAGGCTGCCCGACAGCTGTTTCGTGCCTTAGACCGGCACTTCTTCAAGGGGGTGGAGTGTGCCTGCACTCATAATGTCTGCATCTTTATACCTCTCCTGCGGGTGGGACTTCGGGATACAATTAGCATGTATTAGTGTCACCCTTACGTCTGTCCCAATGAGGTTATATTTTGACCTCCTTTACAAATGCTATTGTAAAGGAGGTTAAACCTTTTATTAGAGTGTAAATGTTTATATATTTTTTGATTAGATGAGTTTAATAAAATGTTATTATTTTTCTGTACTTACCTCCCTGGTGTTTGCATTTATCAATGCGCTTTCTGTACACCTACAGTTCAGTTATATATATTATAAATAGGCTGAGTGCAAGTGAATGGGAATCTTTTGGTGATCACCTCTTCATCACTTTCTGCTAACATATTTGTTCTTCCCAGTGCACCGCCGTTCTTCTCATACTGTGATTTAAGAATATTAAGGTAGTGCAGGGATGACCTTTTGCCTATGTTAATTCCCACTGGAGCATTTCGTTTCCACCCTCCCCGGCCCCTGGTCCCCGCGGCTGCTGCCCGGGGCAGGAGGAGCTACGTTGGCGGCACTCACCATGGCATTTCCCCTCCATCCCACGTTGGGAGCGGGTCCACCATGCTTCCCTGCGCATGCAAGCCGAGACCTCTGCGCATGCGCACGGGGATCGCCGTCCGGCTTCTTTTATTTGCGCAACAAGCCAGAGGACCTGCTCGCGCCACCGCCATACCACGCAGCATTTTTTTTTTTTGGTACTACAAGGAGTTAATGGCGATGCAGCAGATGCTAAGCTCCACCCTATGTGGAGGGTACTGTGTTACAGGAGGTATAAAGGAGGAAGTAGAGAGTTCTGGGAGTGAGGTTCCAGCATAGCAGAAGGAGAGGAGCCTCAGGGAGTAGAGGTAGGGGATAGGTTCCCTAAAGTGTAGTATAGATCAGGCCCCCCTTTTATTGTGTTGCAGTTAGTTAGGATCCCATAGTATGGCCATA
Organism: Ascaphus truei; assembly: GCF_040206685.1. Classification (NCBI taxonomy): domain Eukaryota; kingdom Metazoa; phylum Chordata; class Amphibia; order Anura; family Ascaphidae; genus Ascaphus; species Ascaphus truei. Next base: position 50,369,577 of record NC_134494.1, on the reverse strand, counting down.
TGAGAAGAGCAGATCCCAGTAACGGGAATGCAGACATGCCTCAGTGTTAAACGCAAAAAAGCCACGTGGATGTCTGGGACAAACCCTACCAGCGGATCCCCAGCCACAGTACTCCGTTACCCCTGAGGAAGCGGCAATTATAAAACAGGGCAGGAAAATAACCGTAACATTACACAAAACAGGCCAGGATCTCTGCAGGGGCCCGCAGTAAAAGGGACCGCCAAAATGGTATTTTAAAAGGGTAGCCTGTCCACAAGATAAAATCATAACAGAAAAATGAATGCACCTCCCATGAATGTTAAGAGTGGGCACTTAGGGAAGAAATGTGTCAAGAATGATATATATATATATAAAAAAAAATATATATATATATATATATATCTCTCCAACTTCATGGAAGCAACATTTTGTTTTTTTAGCTACCAGGAGAGAAACAAGTAGCAAAGCGATCTAAATATGGCTAAATATTATTATTATTATTATTATTATTATTATTATTATTGAGTGCTCTTAAAACTTGCAACTAAGTAACTTTCCACCAGGATCAATATATCTACTGGAACTGTATGAATAGGTCAATAATATTAAACTTGGGTATGTCTTCGATAACATACCTTATTTAACAGTGGTACCTGCTTAGTGAATCTCAGATGGATATGTTTAGGTCCTAATTAAGCTCAATTGCATCTCATTTTACGTACCGGGAATAAAAATACACACCGACCGTTTGATGTTAAGAAAACATGAATAAGGTTCCCTTATTTTCTATAGTGAATACGGTATTACTTATAACCCACATTCACGTTCGTTCAATGTACCAATGCCCTTCAGCAAATCTAGATCTTAATACCGATTTGTACTGGCTTATTGTATTATAAATATTGCTTCAATCCCTAGTTGGATCCTCAGAAATGGCGCTTCCCCTAAAAGGCAAGTGAAAGATCTTATTAGGGAAATCTGGGAGAAAGACAAGGGACGTCTCTTAACCCCATCACTGCCAAGGTGGCCTGCAGCGCATACACGCAGGAACACGAAATTATAGGGGAACATATGAAGCAGTATTGGCAACAGTATATCTGGTCTGTAACTGTTACATACTGCTATAACATATTATCTCATTCTGTGCATGCAATGTCTTGTATATAATGTATACCCTGCTCACTTATGAAACTGTAATTGTAACCATGTATCTGTCATCATAACTCTGTGCCCAGGACATGAAAACGAGAGGTAACTCTCAGTGTATTACTTCCTGGTAACACATTTTATAAATAAATAAGTTGTGAAGTATATATTTTCATTCCTTGGTTATAGTTATTTGAAAACGTGTAATCGTTTATTTCCTGCTACTCTGTTTCTAAGGGAATAGACTTAACCTCACCCGTGTAATCCATGCTCATGTATGATTAATGAGACGAACAATAGATGCTGTGGATCATTAGCGTGTAGCATGGATTTCGCTGGCAAAGACCGACCCTTCCAGCTGACCCTTTCCACTCTTGATGCTTTAGTCGGTGACGGTTTATACAATTTTGCCACTCGTAGGCACTTACCTTTTTGCCGCCCCTAGGGGCGTCATCTCAACAGCCGACTTGGCGTCCCGTTGTCATGGCAGCCTGATGCCATGGGACATTATTGCGGCGACACGATAACGGGACGCTGTAGGAAGAGATGCAGCCGACAAGCACAATTTGTAATGTCTTTCCAGCACAGAGGGAATAAAAAAAAACTTGCCACTCCCAAATTTCGATGTTCCCGGGACTACCGGGCGTGTCGTGAAATCCGTCCCTGGCTACAGTTACAGGATCACGTTATGCGTCCGTTATATGTGGAAGTCAGAGGGGTGATTTTGTTCATACATGCAGCTTTGCTCTTGAACCAGTGAAACATTTCCTGGCCTGTTCTAGCAGAAATCTGCGCTCATTACCATTTTTGGTCTTTCATTGGCTCCCCCTGGAGGGGACGGACGGTACTGGAGCTACCTTTACAGGTAAGTACCTGGGAAAGCAGCAGCGGATTCCTGGAGCGGACATTAATAACGCTGCTTAACTCTGGGAACTGCCAGCGTCCCACCTATATTAAAAAATAAAAGGAGGGGGGGTCACAAATAAAAAAAAGAAGGCGGGGGCTGCTCTTTTAAATGAGATCTTAGTTGAAGTACATTGTAGACACGACTATACACTAGGACAGGGGTGCACAAACTGTGGGGTGCGTGACATTTTCCAGGGGGGTGCAGCAGGTACAAAGGCTCCGCGCTCTTCCTTAAGACATTTAAATTAAATATAAGCACAAGAGAGACCAACTGCTTTTCTATTTCTTTTTCCATTTGAGAAAAAAACCTTAAAATTATAAAAAAAACTGTTATTTTTTTGTAATGAATATTTAATGATTTTTGTTACCAACTAAACCTGGTTTCTGAATGATGAAATGTGTTGCTATAAGCAGTGTTCGACAAACCTATACATTTGCTCGCCCTGGGCGAGTGGATTTAACCCCCGGGCGAGTAAATATTGGCCCAAGCAGCACACGTTTGGTACTAGGTGGCGAGTAGATTTTTTTGTGTGGCGAGTAGATTTTTTGGTGATTTGTCAACCACTGGCTATAAGGCTGTAACATAAGAAAGGAAATGAGACAGCACAGTGATTGTGTGTGTCAGGTGCTGTAACTCTGCAATTTGTGCATTGTCACTTCCTTATGTATTAAAGAAATACAGTACGCGCGGTCCCTTGAGTTCCTATCTCTTCTAAGTTAAAGTGATCCTCCTTACTGCCCCCAATCTCCCGGTGATCTGCGGGGCAAATCCAGACACATAAAAACTGTCATCGAGGTACACAGGACGCGGACTGAAAGCTGGCTCTGCCTGCTGATTACCATCTTTGTAGCTGGACTGTTCCCTTTAACACCTGGGGACCTCTGAGATCGCGGGGCTTCTGGCCCACAGACCCCCTGGGGATGTGCGGATGATAGGATCATTTTGATCTTCCTCTTTTAATGTCCGTGTTATATGTCCCATTTTTGATAAATAAATTATATTTTGTTATACTAATTGAGTTTGTTATTTCTCTTTTTGCCCCTTTTTTTTGTTTTCACTTCCTTATGTAACTCTCCCTGCCCGGCTCCTAGGGAGATTATATCGCTGTGTGTTATATGGATACTGCGCATGGGTGACCGTGACTCGGGGGGCTGGATTCAGGCGGCTGGGAGAGGAGGTAGCAAGGTTGTAGAATAATGGGCGCCCGGAACTTTGGGCATACACCAGTCTTTTATTCAGATCCCCAGCCGCGGGGACCGGTCACATTTCCAAACGCATTGGCAGGATTACGGTTTCTTCCATCAGTGCCCACGCTAAACATTATAATGGGGGTATGTTAACGTAGTTTCTTTCTTGTGCTGAAACGCCCCCCCCTACCCCCCACCCCCTTGTTGCTTCGGGACACGCTTTGCTATAACCTCATTTACACTGGACCTATTCAGGAACCCTGGTGTGTCCTTTGTAAGTGACCACTAGACATTTGGCCTGTTTGAGAACTGCCAACAATGGCCAAGGCACGGTACTGTACATGCCTTTAAACGTGAGTAGCATTAAATGATCACACTGTGTGGCCTCAACAACATGCCTATGAAAGATGGTGGAAAATAAAAATCTTCAAGAACAATCTATTTGGATACTTCTCGGCCTAGAAAATCTACAGATCCGTGTGCACTCGTAATCCCCAGGATGAGAGACCATTGTAAGGGTTAAAGGGACAGTTATCCCCTACTCATTTCACCCTCACTCTTTCTGTTGCATGGATATGAAGCAGACGATTCCCGAAACGGACACATGCTCCAGTATTTCCAGCACTGGGGCCCCAGGTAGCACCAGTACGTCCCCTCCAGGGGAAACAACATGACGTTTTACATTTCCCACGTCACGCGAGCCAATAGAAAACCCTGACGGATGATGCTGCGCATTCCTATTGGCCCCCGTGATGCTACAGATTTAATTAACCAGGAAGTACCGGCGGCCCCTTTCCCAGTAAGTATCTTGGGAATTAGTGGGCCCCAGAGGTGAAATGAACACTGCTCCTTTAAGAGGGTAATACTATTGATGGACAAAGGAGTCGGTGTTGCAGTATGAGAGGGTGTGATTTGCAATAAAGTGTGACCCATGTGCTATGTATGAAGTTATGAAGTGTTTTTTTTTACCTAATCTGTATCGTAGTAACGGAGAGGAGGCAGTTTCTTAATTCACAACTGTCCTGTTTTCACTTGCAGGAGACCCCCAGCTCTGCAGCAATTTGTCCCGAATAATATCCCTTTAGGAGGATAATGTGGCCAACTGTGTGAAAAACAGCTAGTAACAAGAACAAGATATGCTGTAATTACAATATAAATGGGCTGTTGCAGCCCCCTCTGTAGTGCCTTAAAGCTGCAATTCAAGCTGCCGTTTTAAAAAAATATATATATTTTTTTCCCATTCAATATGTGCATCAATACAATCTGCACACTGACAAGTGATTAGCTAAGCTGCAGATCGATCCGTTCTCCTGTAAATCGCGTGCTTAGGCTTATTTAATTCAGTTCTTGCACAGCATTGTGGGCAATGTAGTCCAGCAATATTATGTGACTGGGCAGTTACTAGATACAATTGGTGCACTGCGAGAGAGAGGGCGGGCTCAAGAGCCAGAGCCTATCAGAAGGGGAAAGGGGCTGTCACTTTGGAAATGTTTCCTACATTAGAAACATTAAAAATGTAATTAAAACATTTTTTTTTTTAAATGCTACAAATATTTTCTCATAGTACAGAACTGATTTATTAAAAAAACACACATGTAAGATATTGCTTTAACTGCTGCTTTAAACTAGACTTATATCTGAGTAATGTGCAGCAATGCTCCTGCTTTTACTGTAAGACTTTGTTGCAACATTCCCCCTAGATGATGAAAGATTATGCGTATTTCAAGCAATATTTTTCTCATCTGCCCCTGGCACTCACATAAAGTGTTCTATTCACTGGTATAGGAGTTACTCAGTAATATACTCTTGCACACAACTTGCTCTTAAGTTCTTAGATCCTGCTGCTCTAGTTTAAAATCAGTGTAGGTAGAAAAAACACTAGGCACTCTCTTATTGAAATGGTGAATAAAGTGACTGGATTTAAAAATGAATAATATAATGTGCATACAATTGTGAAAGGTGATATACATGTAGCCAGGTCCCCTCTGGTTCCCCAGCCCTCCGTTTCCCTCTCCCTGGACCTCCGTCATGGTGGGGGCTGTTGCGGGTGGCGACGGGTTGACCGGCGACTCCCTTTGCAGGGCGCCACCATGTTCGTTAGGTTCGCGCATGCGCGGATGCTTGCACGTAAGAGTTGCGGCGGCCATTACTATGATTGAGGAATGGCAGATGTGGCGCTCCGTAGCTCAGGGCCTTCCCAAAGTCGCGCATGCGCAGTACAGGTAGCGCACGTGGCGGCAATAGGAAAGTACTCCGCAAGAGACTACAATACCCAGCAGCCACTGGGGCTGCTAACCATGTGACACCAGGGAGCCAATTGCGCGGCCAGATCTCCTGCAAGGAGATTAGATACATTTGGCGCACTCAGGGCCACGCTAGTTAGTCGGAGCTGGGACAAGGATAGGGGAGGTTGCATGTGCAAGGAGCAGTAGCCCCTGCACTAGACCCGGTATCCCCCTAGGCCCCAGCTAGGCCCCGACTCAACACTATAGATTGTGGTTGCTACAGGGACAGGCCCTTAGGTAGGGACCCTGCCCCTTTAGTTATTTGCTAAGTTCAGGGACACAGCCCATCTGCTGCGCAGCTCTGATAATTGTGTCTGGGATCAGACCACCACTCAAGATAAGAGACTATCTTCATGGTGTGACCATCCGGCGGACACCACCCCACGCGTAGGCGGATTAATCGTGGGATCAGCGGATCTACTCTGTCTCCCTTTTGACGCACCCGGGTGTGGACACACCCGGCAGGTATCTATACACCAAGTGCACCAACAAGTACACCTCACCTAGTGGGCAGCGCTGTCTCACACATCGGGGTGGGGTGGGGGACTCTTTGGGACACGGTGTGGGGGAACACGGTGGTGGGTTACGGCCGTGCCAGGCTTGGTGGGTAGTTGCACCTATTAGTGACCATTAGAACCGTTAATTTATTCCTGTACCAGTAAAGGTTATTGTTATTTTACACAGTGTGTGCTTATGTTATTGGGTCCTGTGAGGGGCTCCTCCCACTACGCTGGGATCCCTCACAGGTGGAGGCGCTGCACCGAGAGTATTGTACTAAATCACCTCGGGCTCACCCAGCTAAAAAATACCGTGCCAATTGTACACCAGATAGTAATCCACTTTTTTTTTTTTTAAATCAACTGTTTTTCATGTATTTTAATATCTTTTATTGGCACCTGTATTACGACATTAGCTGTATAAAACCCATCTGAATAATATTTGCCCAAAATAGAAAATATCAACAATATTTTTGTATTAATTGTCTTGTACCTGTTGCCAAACTGCAGAGGTATCAGGACAGTTTGAGTCCGCCTTTGCCGTTGGTGTATTGCCTTTCTCCATATCAAAAACACACGTAGAAATCTTACAGCACTAGCCCTAGAAACATGTAGTTGATGAACATTATAAAGTGTGTATAGCCCCCTTGCTAAAATCAGGCCCCTTTTAGCATGGAGGCTATGGCTGCTGCTGGCAGTGTTGGGGTTAAACCCCTTGCACATGGTCCTGCAGGTGAGCAATCTTAGAGACAAGTTATATTGTTGCAATATCCAGGCACATGCTTGTCTGGCAGGGCCCGGAGAGTTCTAGTAGGTCATTTGCCCGGTGGGGTGACAGACTTGCTACAGCATGTTTTGCCCAGAGACTGAGAGGTGGTAAGGTTTACTCCCCTATGGTATATAAAGGTGGGGACCCCCTAGGGTGGTGGTCCTGTTCTGTGCTGGGTTCAGAGAGCCTAGGGGCAAGGTGCAGGCACAGAGCTCCCCATGCTGCAGGGAGCAGGGCTATAGCCCAGGTTTAAGTAGGGACCTGGGCCTGACCCTGCTCCACTCCTATCCAGGGTTAAGTTGGGTCCTGGGATAGGGTGACCATTTGTCCCGGTTTTGCCGGGACAGTCTCGTTTTTTTGTGTGCTGTACCGGTTGCCGGACCGTCCCGGGAATGTCCCGTTTTTTTGTGTCGGTGGCGGTGCGCGGGGGGGCGGCGGTGCGCAGGGGGTGGGCGGTGCGCGGCAGCGGGGATGAAGAGGATGCAGCAGCCCGGCAAGTATTTTTTCTTACTGCCAGGGGCTGGGCTTCTGCAGAAACATGCACGGGCCGCAGGGGATTGGATGGAAAATGCCGGGGGGTGGGGCTTTAGAATGCCGGACCGCAGGGGATTGGGCAAGGTAGGAGTATGCTGGGGGCGGGGCTTTGGCTCTCCCCGGCTTTCCCTCCCCCGGCACTCTGGCCCTCCCTCTGGCTTCTCGGCAACCTGGCTCCCTCACTCCCCCGGCTCTCTCACTCCCCCGGCAACCCGGCTCTCTCCTTCAATCCCCCGGCACTCCCCCCGGCAACCCGGCTCTCCCCCTCCCTCCCCCTGGCACCCCGGCTCTCTCACTCCCCCCTCAGAGCCCGCTCACAGCCTGCCGCCTCCGCCGAACCTGCCGCCACAGGTAGGCATATGGGGTGATGGGGAGGCTGGGGGGGAGAGGGAGATGCTGCAGGGGGGGGGGGGGGAGGGAGATGCTGTAGGGGGAGAGAGGGAGATGTTGCAAGGGGGAGAGATGGAAGATGTGGGGGGGGAGAGAAGATGCGGGGGGAGAGATGGAAGTGGGGGGGGGAGGCTGCTTCTGCTGTAAACGTTGCTTGCGTGAGAGTATGTGAGAGTGTGACAGTGTGTGTGTGAGAGTGTGTGTGTGTGTAACTGTGTGTGTGTGACTGTGTGTGTGTGAGTGTGACAGTGTGTGTGTGTGTGAGAGTGTGACAGTGTATGTGTGTGTGTGTGTGAGAGTGTGAAGGTGTGTGTGAGAGTGTGACGGTGTGTGCGAGATTGTGACGGTGTGTGCGAGAGTGTAACAGTGTGACGGTGTGTGTGACAGTGTGACGGTGTGTGCGAGAGTGTGACGGTGAGGAGGAGAGGAGGAGGAGAGTAGGAGAGAGAGAAGGGGGGGAGGAGGAGGGGAGAGGAGGAGAGAGGGAGAGGAGAAAGGGGGAGGGAGAGGAGAGAAGGGGGGGTGAGAGAGAGGAGAGGAGGGAGAAAGAAGGAGGGGGAGAGGAGAGAGAAGGGGGGGAGGGAGAGATCGATCGATCCGTGGGGGGGGAGGGGGGGTGATGTGAGATACAGGGGGGCGGGTGATGTGAGATGTAGAGGGGGGGGGGTGTTTTAAACCAAAATCATTACAAAATATATACACATTGTTTATTCAAAATTATGAGTTAATTATTATTTATTACCCCCACTTCTTTACACGTCTATTTTGTGATTTACCCATCGAACATGTTATCCAGATAGGGTTCCCCAAAATGTAACGAAATACTTAAAGGGTTCCTCCAAAGAAAAAAGGTTGGGAATCACTGCTCTATACACACAAAGACACACTGCAGCCCCCACCTCTATACACACAAACACACACTGCAGCCCCCACCTCTATACACACAAACACACACTGCAGCCCCCACCTCTATACACACAAACACACACTGCAGCCCCCACCTCTCTATACAGACACACACTGCAGCCCCCACCTCTATACACACAAACACACACTGCAGCTCCCACCTCTATGCACACAAACACACACTGCAGCCCCCACCTCTATACACACAAACACACACTGCAGCCCGCACCTCTCTATACAGACACACACTGCAGCCCCCACCTCTATACACACAAACACACACTGCAGCTCCCACCTCTATACACACAAACACACACTGCAGCTCCCACCTCTATGCACACAAACACACACTGCAGCTCCCACCTCTATGCACACAAACACACACTGCAGCCCCCACCTCTATACACACAAACACACACTGCAGCTCCCACCTCTATACACACAAACACACACTGCAGCTCCCACCTCTATGCACACAAACACACACTGCAGCTCCCACCTCTATGCACACAAACACACACTGCAGCCAGGTTTGCCACCTTCTATTGAAAGCTAACCCGGAGATAACAATTTTTAGATCTTTTTATTATACATTTATTTATCTTGCCTTTGGCTGTATCCTCCCCTCCAAATTCCGTCAACATGGCTGCGCGACGTCACGTAATGCCCATTGCCATAACAACGAGACGCTCTGTGACATCACGAGGCATCAAGTTGACATGACAACGGGATGCATTATGGTGATGAGGCATCATGTGATGCCACATTGTCATGGCAACATGTCACCGCCTGACGTTAGTGTCTTGTTGTCATGGCAACGGGGGGGGGAGGGGGCGTGACGTGATGTACATTGTTTTATAAATAATGTTTTAAAGTGTCCCGGTTTTTCATTTTGAATATCTGGTCACCCTATCCTGGGAGGAACTGCAGGCAAAGGGGGAGGCTAAAAACCAGTCCTGTCTGTGCTGTTGCCTAATGCAGGGGTGCGCAAACTTTTCCCCGTGCGCACCCCTGCCTGCTCTCCTCGGTGCCTTGCATTTCCAATGGCCAGCCTGCAGGAGCCCAGTACCCTGACTGGGTAACGAGGGCTGAGCACTGCCATGTAAATACATCGCGTGTAAATACTATCGCGTGTAAATACTATCGCGTGTAAATACTATCGCGTGTAAATACTATCGCGTGTAAGTACTATCGCGTGTAAATACTATCGCGTGTAAATACTATCGCGTGTAAATACTATCGCGTGTAAATACTATCGCGTGTAAGTACTATCGCGTGTAAATACTATCGTTGCGTGTAAATACTATCGTCGCGTGTCAATACTATCGCGTGTAAATACTATTGCGTGTAAATACTATCGCGTGTAAACACCGTTATTGCCGGGCAAGGAGGGTTACACCGAGACATTGCTGCAGTATATGGCGCATACACGTGTCCTT